>NC_081563.1:72769502-73006917 GCF_022355385.1 Mustela nigripes | reverse complement strand
GCCTCTCTGCCTACTTGTGATTTCTCTGTCAAATAAATAAATAAAATTTACTTTATCAATAAATAAACTTTACTTTAAAAAATATTTAATTACTTTTTTTAATAATAAAAATCTCAATTACCAGCAAGACTGCCATCAGTACAGGCCCATATTATTTTCCTTCCCATGGGTATCCACAGCAAGGTAAAAGTTTTGCATCCATGGCTAGGAAAGAGCTGGGTCATTCCTTTTTTTTTTTTTTTTTTAAGCTGGGTCATTCTTAACTAGGAGCTAGTTATCTGAACTAGTTATCTGAAAGAGCTATTAGAAAGTCTCCCCGTCATACTTTCTCTTATCAAAATGGAGCTACTCTAGATCACCGCAGGACCTAGGTAACTCGGAGACTAAGAAAAAAGGAATCATTCATTAGGGAGTGTGAGAAATGTCTTAGGGTTGATTTTGTTTAAATGCCAATGTGAATTGATCATTAGCATTTGCGAGAGCTGTGCAAATAACACCACCTAAGGGGCTAAACCAACATGGGATTGTTTCAAAGCAATTAATTCACTTCCAAGCTTCTTGTATTAACACCACCTTATTTCCCCAGTGTAGATATACAATTTGTCTTAAAAATCAACCCAAAACTGTGATATTCCACCAACAAGATTACAGGGTGAAAGCACAACCCCCTAGTCAAATGCAAATTATAGTCATATTAGTATGCTAATGAGCTAGGTGATAAACTGCGGGTCAAATTTCTCCTTCTTCAGCTTAAATAGCACTTGAAGAGGTTTATTTCTAAATGTTTGGAAAACCTAGGAGCAGCAACAATTAAGGTTTATAACATGAATGTTATCTGTTCAGCAATATGAAAAATTAATAGACAGGACTAAACTAAAATGAGACATAATTCTTTCTAATGATTTGCAAGTTATTGGTAAAGATGGCTTCAAGGAAACATATTTAATTATTCTAAATTTGGAGGGAAGTCTTTTCAAAATTCCTTGTTTTACAATTTTAAAAAAATTAGGTCTGTTTTGTCTAGCCGAAGGAAATTTCAGGAGAAGCCAAGGAGGAAAATACTCTAGAAAAAAGTGTTGAAAGGAGATAAAGGTTTTCATGAGAAAGAATGTTTAGAGATGTCAATTTCTTTTTTCTGACAACTTATCAAAGAAGACTTTCTTGATTGAACCTACTTCCATCACTAGATTTCATCAGCTCACAAAAAAGCTATGTGCTTCTACAGTTTTTCTACAAATATTCATTATCTTTTATATATTCATGTTCATTTTCCTTAAAATCCAAAGCAACTCTGATCATATTTTGCAGCATCCAGCTCGGCTCCTGGCCTGCAGGGCAGGCTTGGGAAAGCCCAGGGAAGACTCCAGATGTCCAGGAAGTGTGGTGGAGAGAGCCTGAAAATGGGGTCACATAGACACCCCCACACACTCTGCTTTCTGTGCGTCCATGTCCAGCTCTAACCCCTGCACTTTCACAAGCTGTATCACCATGGGCAAGTTATCGAATCTCCCTGAGCCTCAACTTTGACAATTGGAAAAGACACATAATAAAGCTTTAGGTCCAACGTGGTGGTTCCAACCTCGGCTGCACAGCGGAATCACCTGGAGAACTTTAGAAACACTGCTGACTGGGTCCTACTCCCAGAGCTTCTAAATTTGTCTGTATGGCTGCTGCAAGGGCATAGGGAATTTTTAAACTCCCTATGTTGTTGTAATGGGCTGTATAATGTAATGGGATGAAGAATTAGTGCTCTAAGGGTGTTATAGGAATTAGTTCGAACAAAGAAAAACAGTACCTGACAAGCAGTAGTTAAAAGTACTTGTTTTCTTTTTTCTGTGGTTGGTTTTTCTCTTTGTGCTGATAGCTGTGCTTGATCCTATATGGAAGCTAAGAGGGAGAATTCATTCAAAGATTTGTTTTACTTTTTTAAACTTTTTATTTTGAAATTATCTTAAACTTACAAAAGAGTTACAAGAATAATACACAGAATTCCTATATACCCTTCAACCAGATTCACCAGCTGTTAACCAACCAGCTGTTAATAATGAAATACATTTACTCTATCTCTCCTCCACATTCTCTGGACACATATAAATTTTTTTCCTGAACTAGTCAAGAGGTTGTTGCAGAAAACATGGAACTTTACCACGAAAGAACACGTATTTATGAAGAATAAGGGCATTCTCCTACATACCTACAGGACAATTATTTGGCAAATTTAACCTTGTACAGTAGTATTATCTAATCAATAGTCCATATGTAACTTCTCCGATTTTTCAGTAATATCCATATGGCATGCCACCATCCCCTCCCCCCAACAATCAGGATCCAATCCAGGATCATGAATTGCAGTTGGTGTCGTATCTTTTCTTTCTTTTATTCTGACATAATTCTTCTGCCTTTCACGAAACTCAGAGTTTTTAAAAAGAACTGGCCGCCGGTTGTTTTGTATCCCATGCCATTTTTCTTGTAAGTGTACAGTTTAATGATTTCTGGTAAATACACAGAGAGGTGCAGCTATCACTATAATCCAGTTCGGAACATGTCCGTCATTCCCCCCCAAATTCTGCTTTCCCCACTCAAACCCCCAGCCCTACGTAACAACTGGTTTTCTTTCTGTTTTGATAGTTTGGCCTTTTCAGAATGTCAAGTAATAGAATTATACAGTACTGTATTCAATCTTTTAAGTCTGACTTCTTTCATTCAGCCTAACGTTTTTGCGGTTCACACATTTGCAGCATATCTTGGTAGTTTGTTCCTATTTTTTTGCCGAATAGTACTGTTGTATGGATTTTATATAGAAGTGGGCAAATTCTAAGATGGTCTTAGATAACTCCTGCTTTCTGGTATTCATGCCCTTGTGTGGTTTCTTCCCATTGAGAGTGGGCTGGACCTAGCAACTTGCTCCTAATGAACTGAATTTGGTGAGATGTCATTCCTAAGATTAGGTTATAAAGAGACTATAGCTTTCCTCTTAGGGCTTTCTCTTTCTCTCTCTCTCTCATGAATCGCTTGCTCTGAGCAGCCATGATGTAAGCAGCCTTATGGAAAGATCCCTCATGGCAAAGGAACTGATGTTTATGGTCAGAACTAACGAGAACCTGAGGCCTATGAACACCATATGAGTGAGCATGGACTTCAGATGAGATGCAACCCTGAATAGCACCTTCACTTCAATCTTGAAAGAGACTAGAGTTACCCAACTAAGCAATGTCCAGATTCCAAACCCACAGGAACGGTGAGAAAATAAACACTTTTTTTAGTCATTACATCTTGGGGGGGGTGGTGGTGATTTGGACATAGTAATACATAACTAACATATTTTATTTCTTCGTTTACTAGTTGATGGACAGTTGGATTGTTTCTGGGTTTGGGCTCTTATGTCATATTGCTATGAACATTCACATACATGTCTCAAAGGACTTTTCTTATGGCATCAAGCTCTCTTGGCTTGTACTATTCCTATAGTTCCATTTATCACTTTGGTTTTTTAACTATTTCTGTGCTTAAAGCACTTTCTTATCTTGTCAAATAAAATTGTGCAATCTACCACCTATCCCTACAGTAATATTTTAAATCAGGACACTATATGTTAGAGAAGGAAATTTGACTTAGTTTAAAAAATCATTAGGCTCCAAACTATACAGAGCACTAACTACTTCTTGATAGCCAGAGTATTAATAGTTCAGGATATTAAAAAACTATTTGGGGACAGCAGTGGTTATTTGCTGAATTTTATACTGGATATGTGTAAAGGGTAGTTTTGTGTCCTGGGAGAATTAAGGTCATATTTTCTTTTTTGGCTTCCTTGCTCTCCAAAGAATATATCTCTTAGAAAAAACATTTTTAATCTAGTATGCCTGCACAGTGGTAACTGCATTCCTTTCGGGGTTTTTTTTTTTTTTTTAAGATTTTATCTATTTTTTAAAGATTTTATTTATTTTATTTGCTTATTTTTAAAGATTTTATTTATTTATTTAACAGAGACAGACACAGCTAGAGAGGGAACACAAGCAGGGGGAGTGGGAAAGGAAGAAGCGGGCTTCCCGCTGAGCAGGGAGCCTGATATGGGGCTTGATCCCAGGACTCTGGGATCATGACTTCAGCCAAAGGCAGATGCTTAACCCACTGAGCCACTGAGGCACCCTGCATTCCTTTAATTCTCAACTAAGAATACAGTCACCATGACTATGTTTTCAAGATTTTCTTTGCATAGCTAATATATGGACCAGATTCTAGTAGTTAGCATCTAATGAGCCCTTACCATGTGCCAGGTATTATTCTAAACCTTTCATATGCATTATACTTTATTTAATCCTTGTAATGATCTTAACTGTTACAGCTCCCTCAGGTAGGTATTCCTGACGGTCCCTTCACACATTTCTAGGGGATGCCATTCATATGTTGGATTCTATATGAATGCCTGCAATTATACAGTGCCAGGCTGCTTGTTAGCATTGTCTATTACATTCTCTACTCAACAGATGAAGAGGCACAGAAATGTTAAGTATCTTGTCCAAGTGGCTTTGTAAGTGGCTGAGCTAGTATCTGCATATAGGTTATTTGGCTTCTACCAGGGCATGAAATCTCTTATATACTGTACTCTTTTGAAGAATCTTAATTCAGGGTTTTAAAAAAAAGTCATGTTGGTATGATCATTTTATTTTTTTTATATGGTCATTTTAGATAATTATTTCTAGAGCATTGTTTCTCAAGGAGTGATCCTTGGACCAGAAAGATCAGCATCACCAGGGAGCTTGTTAGAAAAGTGAAATATGGGGTGCCTGGGTGGCTTGGTGGGTTAGGGCCTCTGCCTTCGGCTGGGGTCATGGTCCCGGGGTCCTAGGATTGAGCCCCGCATTGGGCTCTCTGCTCAGCGGGGAGCCTGCCTCCTCTCTCTCTGTCTGTCCCTCCGCCTACTTGTGATCTCTCTCTATCAAGTAAATAAATAAAATCTTAAAAAAAATGTGAAATATAATGCTCTCTGTCCCATCCTGGACAAACTGAATCAGAAAGTCTGGAATGAGTCCCAGCAATCTGCACTTTACAAGCCCCCAGCTAATTCTGATGCATGCTCAAGTTAGAGAACTACTAAATTTAGGAAATAATAGGTTGTTTTTTTTTTTTTTAAAGGAAAACAATATTGGTATTTATATTTTTTTCTATTTGCTTTAGACCAAGTTTTATTTCAAGTAACCTACTCAAATTAGCCCATGTGTTTATTATACTCTTGATCTATGCTATAAGAAGTAATAATCTTACAGAATTCAAGGGAAAGGCAAGAGTAAGAACAGGGCAGTCACTCTCTCCAGCTCCCCTATAAAAGTGATGTAGCTACCCACTCCCTAGGTCTCTTTCTCCTCTTTCAAATGTTCAAAAAGGAAAATCTGATTGATTTAGCTGTGCAATGGGGTGCATCCTCTTGTGCCAGCCAACTGTCTACATATGGCTTACTTGCCTAAGTCCGGGGAAGGAGTGATGTTACATAGTACAAATAGGCCAGAGGGGGCTCTGTTGTGATGGAGGCAAGTAAGAATCTTTTGGAGGGGAGGATGGATGGAATCAATGACCTGCATCTTTGATACACAGTTTATGTTTAAAATAATGTGGTAAATACAAGAAGAATGCATTTGTTCTATCATGTTTGTTACTGAACGTGCAGGATTTGAGCTTCTTAATTGTTTTTGGAAAGGATTCTATGGACCTGGCCAGAGCAGAAGCCCAGTGTAGAGCAGCAATGAGTGAGGTTCAATACATTTCTCCGTCAAGTGGGAACAAAGACACTGAAGTAAATAAAAGGAGAGATTTTAATTGCCAGATTAACTGAATTAAAGTTGGTTTTTTTTTTTTCTCTTAAAGATCTGAAGATATTTTCCAAAAGAATATGAAATGCAGTATCTGTTTATGAGAAAATAAATCCAGTGGTAGTTCAGGCTTCTTCAAAGTGACACCATCATTAGCTGCCTTATGTATTGTATCCAGCTATTACCTGAACAGTATGTGACCTTTGAACAAATCCTGGCTGAATAGTCTGGCTGCCCTGTTTCTATCCCATTTGCATTCTCCTGAGCCACAGCTGATTGGATCAAAGGTAGACATATGACCAAGGAGAAACAAGCCATTTCAGAAAATTAGGTTTTCTATCTCCATATTTTGCTAGCTAGGCACATTAATGATGGAGCACTAGAGCAAAGATCTCTAAAACCTTGATACTGAGAGTCCTGAAATGTATTGATTCCCATCTTTCCTGTAACTTAATCATTCTCTGTTCCTTTATGGACTATGAAAGTATTTTTATAATGTAACTACTTTTAAAATAATATATTAGTGGTGCCGGGGTGGCTCAGTGGGTTAAGCATCTGCTTTTGGCTCAAGTCATGATCCTGGAGTCCTGGGATCAAGCATCATATTGAGCTCCCTGCTTAGTGGGGAGTCTGCTTCTCCTTCTCACTCTGCAACCCCATGCTCTCTCTCTCAAATAAATAAAATCTTTTAAAAAAGGAAAAAAGAATTTTTACTTGAGCAAATTCAATAGGTTTCTATTATATTCATGTAAACATGTTCTAAGACCCATAGTTATTAAAAATAGTTTAATAATAGTAGTATTCGTTAGAAAAAAAGAGAGTATGTGTGTATGTGTTTAAAGCATGATTCAAATATCATTAAACTCCAGGGTTGGAAGAAAATTGAGAAATTTGCTACTTAGAGCAAAAGCCCAGTGCAGAGCAACAATGAGTGTCAACACAAGTCTTTATTTATTAACAAAGATAAAATTGGGAGCTAAAAAGAATAAATAATTTGCCCATTTTCTTCTTGTAATTCAGAATTCTGGGTTCTTTCTACCAAGCAGTACCACTTCCCTGACATGAGAAGAGACAGCAATCATATCAGTAAGAAATGCATATTTCAAAGTTTCAATTATTTTTAATGCTTATTTTATTCTTAGAAGACTTGACTGCCACAGAACTGAAAATAAATTCTCCTATGTATTATAATATCTATACATAAGCAACATTTTATATCATGATTGCTGGATATCAAGGACATTCAAAAAAGAAATTACTGCAATTTAAAATGGAATTTTACTGACAAGTACTAAATTTTCGTCTCTGCTTATTCATTTTAAATCATATAATAAAGAGAATTTAATGATAGAATGATTCTTATGGGTATAGGAAAAAATTGCTTCCTCTTTGCTAAACCCATCTAAGGTAATTGAAGATTAATAATACTATATGTTGTAAAAATTGGCTTATTTTCACTAATGGAAGACACATCACCACTCAGATGTTATAGTCTGTGACTTGGAAAGGAAAAAGAAGTAGAATGCCTACAGACCGGACCGACCACATTATTTGTACAGCCCAGTGGAATACGAAAATATGGCACCTTGTTCAAAAAAGCAGAGAAAGTGCCAATGTGCTGCAGTGCTAAAGGTACTAAAATACAAAATGTTTTTCTTTCTTCCTTTCCTCTATCTCAACTCACCTTGCTGTTTTTAAATATGTTACTTAATGTCCTGCACAGGGATACCTTCAAGATGAGGGCAGCTGCTCATTGGCACTCAGGGCCCCATCCCATGTCTATGTACACTCACCATCCCCTAGCTGCCAGCTTCACCTCTCTACAGCTGCGGGGCCTATATGCTGTGCCCTGGAAGGGACAGGAAGTCAGCTTTCCTTGGCATGGCCCATCACCCTAACCCATGGCAGACAGGCAGCCCCAGAAGTCTGCAGTCTCCACATGTAAAATGTGCCTTACATAGCTCTGCCGTGGAAAGCCTCCACTTTCACCTGATGTCAACCTTGAAGTAGGAACCAAATCATATTCAGATCCCCTCAAAAGAAAATCCATCCATCAAATATTTATAGGTGATGCAGATTCTGCTGAAGATTTTGTAAGGGAGCCAGGGGAGGATTTCACAAACCACAGTGAATAGCACACAACTTTATTAATGCCCTCCTCCAATTTGTCCTTCTTCTCTTGTCCCATGGAGGGAGTAACAAAGATTCATCATTTTCCCCTAGATGATCCGACTTTCAAATCTTCCTCTGTGCACCACTACTATTCTCTCTCTTCTTTACTGCCTTAGTCCTAACCTGAACTATTGGCTTGAAAATGACTGCCTCTTAGCCAATACGTAAGACCAGGCAGTCCCAGAAATAATGGCTATTTAGACATAAAAGTTGTGCTCTATGAACAGATTGGGTATGGCTGAGTACTAGAAGGAGAGTGGGTAGGGCAACACAGGCAGCACTAATTCTTAGGTGAGAAAATGTGCACATCAGCTTAAAGTAGAGTCATATTCAGGACATTTGGGTGTTTCAGCATGGCTCGAAGAAGAAAGAGAAAACAAAGAGAAGTCGAAAGAAAATGAAAAACCCCCACGATGTAACAATTGGTTTTGTTAAATTATTATCCATTTGTTTAATCTTTGTCTGAATAAGACAGTGCAACAAACACACACAAACTAACCACAAAACTAATAAGTTAATTCAACAAATATTTTTTTAATTGTCTACTGTATGCCAAGCAGTGTTCAAGATAATTAGACCATATCAGAGGACAGAAGAAAGACTTGTCCCTGGGAAGCTTACATTTTAGTCAGGGAGCCAGACTTAACAAAAACATAATAAATAAACTATCCAGTGTGTGGGAAGATGATGATTGCTATGGGAAAGAAAAGGTACAATAGGGAAAGGGGATTAGGATTCTTGGGACTTGGTTGGGGATAATTTGCAGTATTAACTAAGGAGGCCAAGGCAAGCCTCATTGTGAAAGTAAAATTTAAGTGCAGACTTAAAGGAAGTGAGAGAGTTAGCTAAGCAAGTATCAGGAAGAAGAACATTCCAGGCAGAAAGCAAAGGTCGCAGGGCTGGGTGTGCCTGACACCATCAAGAAAGAGCAGGGAGGCCAATGGTGGCAGTGGTAGGGTTAGAGCATGTAAGACGTGGTGGACTATAATAAGGGCTTTGGCAGTATTCTGAATGAAATGAGGAAGCCACGGAGTAGTTATGAGATGAGGCGTTACGTTAACTCACAGATTTTAAGACGATCCCTCCGGCTGCTATGGTAAGGAAATATTGCCCAGGCGCAAGAGGAGAAGCCAAGAATTAGGAAGTATTAAAGTCATTCAGCTGAGAGAGGACTGTGGCTTTGAGCAGGATGGTGACAGTAGAGGTAGGGAGATGGGGGTGAGATTCTAGACATATTTTAAAGAGAAAGAGAGGAGCCAAAGGTGACTTCAAGGTTTGAGACTTGCACAATCAAAGAGACAGAGTGAAGCAATTGACCACAGTCACTAAAAATGCCTAACTCTAAATGCACTATTACTGGGGAACAAAAATTTGTATTTGCTACAATATAATTTGGAATCTCTTTAATACTGCCTTCTCTAAACAATTACCTCATTGGTCAAAAGTCAGTTTCACAACTGTATATTTAATTTTGAATAAACTCTATTTACTAGATAGCCAATTGTTATAGACAAAATTTGTTTTATTCTTCTAGCGGTAGAAAAGGAAACCGACCTCTATAGCATCTCTTATGCAATTCTTTTGGGCAATTCCTAAAATTGCAGTAGGTTGACTTTCTAGTTGTTGTTCATTTAAAAAATAACAAGGGCCGCTAGCATTTACCGAGCACTTATTATTCACCAGGTCATGTGCTCCATTGTTTCACATACATTGGCCTCATAGCACCCCTCTGAGGCTGGAATTGCTATCTTCATTTTAGACACAAAGAGATTCAGAAAATGTTGAAATATTTTGCCTGGGCTAGTAAGTAGTGGAGCCAGGATTCTAACCTGAGTCTAAGCCTATAGCTTTTAAGAACTGTACAAATTGTCTCTCTACTTGACTGCTAAGGAGGGAGGGACCAGGGAAGGCATACAGAATTTCAGCACTTTTTGTCCCTAAGAATTATTGAAGCTTTAGGTTTCCCTCTGTCTTAAGTCTATTTGGGCTGCTATAACACAATACCAAAGATTGGGTGGCTTATAAACAGCATACATCTACTCACAATTCTAGAGCCTGGGAAGTCCCACCATTTGGTGTCTGGTGAGAACCCAATTCCTAGTTCATGGCCAGTCATCTTCTCACCATAACCTCCCATGATGGAAGGGGCACGGGAGTTCTGTGGGGCCTCTCTCATGAAGGCACTCATCCCATTCCATCTCCCCTCTCAAGACCTAATCACATATGACTTTGGCGGGGGTGGGGGGGTAATATTCAATCTATAGCAGCCTCTTCTGTGATTGATTAGTATAATTTTAAACATGCCTATTTTTAATTGAGTTTCACTGGTTACATTCTAAGCCTTAGTTTCCCCATCTTTGAGAAAGGAAGCTAGACTGGTGATTTCCAGGTCTTTAAAAATTTCAACTCTTGGGACTCTTGGGTGGCTCAGTTGCTTGGGTGTCTTCCTTTGGCTCAGGTCATGATCCCAGGGTCCTGGGATGAGTCCTGCATGGGGCTCCTTGCTCAGTGGGGAGCCTGCTTCTCTCTCCCACTGCTGCTTCTCCTGTTTGTGTTCTCTTTCCCTCTCTAATAAATAAGTAAAATCTTAAAAAAAATTCAACTCTCTCAAGGTACATATCCTATCACTATGAGGTATTCATTGTAGAAGTTCTCAATGAGGTAGAAGTAAGACAGCGTAGGAGGGGCAGCTGGGTGGCTCAGCAGGTTTAAGCTTTTGATACTTGGCTCCAGCTCAGGCCATGATCTCAGAGTCATGAGACGGAGCCTGGCAAGAACTCTGTACTCAGTGAGGAGTCTGCCTGAGATTCTCAAGATTCTCTTTTACCTTCTGCCCCCCCACCCTTCATTCTGCCCCACCAATCCCAAATACTCTCTCTCTCTCTCAAGAATATAAATAGATATTTAAAAAGAGAGAGAGTGTGAGTGCCTGGGAATTTGGCAGAACTTGGCCCTAAAGATTCTGATAGTTCCTCTAGATCCATTAGATCAGTGGTTTTTCTTTTCTTTTCCTTTCTTTTTTTTTTTTTTTAATATTTTATTTATTTGTTTGACAGAGATCATAAGTAGGCAGAGAGATGGGGTGGGGGGGCAGAGGCTTTAACCCACTGAGACACCCAGGCACCCCATATCAGCGGTTTTCAGATTGTGTTCCTGGAGGAACACTGGATGAAAATGCCTGGGCTTTCCCAGCCTTTCAGTATCAGCCCATTTTTCAACCACAGTATGTCCACTCTGATCTGTTTCATAGAGTTGGATTCCATGTAAGGTTTCAAAGAAAACAAAACCCTATCAGTCTACTTTGAATAATATGAAAACTGCCATTCTAATTAAGTGCTCCTTATACTTTAATGTGTATATGAATCACCCATGGGGAGTTCTAAAAATGCCGATTCTTATTTAGTGAGTCTGGGTTAAGGCCTGGGATTCTGCACTTCTAATAAACTCCTGGTGATGCCAAAGCTGCTGAGCATGCTCAGATTACACTTTGAATATAACAAGCACTAGAATGATCTCTAGAGCTTTAAAAACTCTAATGGTTTTTCTACGCAAATGAAAAGTCTTTTTTTGGAATTTTCCTTAGAACAATTTTAGCTCAGGTTACCAAAATTGTAAATTTTAGATTTCATCTCCTCTTACTCCCCAAGTCTTTGTCTTCCTTTGTCTTTCCAACTGTCTATCTCATCCTCTCAATGCCTCTCTTTTCTTCATCTTTTGAAAAGTAGATACTGAACCTTTAGGACATGCATTTAAAAATCTTTCTACACACTGTGAACATTGCGCCTCAGCCAGTTCCTCTCAGCAAGAGCTAACTATTGGAGGGTCTGCGAAATTTGCCACAAGTGAGTTATTTAAAGGTAGTTATGGTGACACTTTCTTCTAAATTTAGCAACTTAATGAACTTCTCCAGATTAAGGAGTAACTGTCTTGCACTCTTCCACCCTTTGTGTGAAAAATTTAGCACATACTTGAGACTGATTATTTTCTTTCCTGTGTTAGAGCCTTCAAACATTTCCTTTCTCAAAATACTTCCTCAGCTGCCTTTTCCCCACATTATCCTTTTTCTGCAAAGAGGGGGAAAGGTTTATCCACTTCTCAAAGCTTTGATTCCCAGCTCTGTCTCCCCTTGAGCCTCTATACAGCCCTATGTCTCCACATCCAACTATCCAACCCAGGGGTCAGCAATTTTCTTCTGCAAAGGTCTAGATAGTAAATATTTTCAGCTTTGTGGTCCATAGGTTCTCTGTTGCAACTACTCAACTCTTTCTTGTGACGTCAAACCAGCCAAAGGCAACACGTAAATGAATGTGTGTGGCTGTGTTCCATTAAAACTTTATTTACAAAAGCACAAGGCAGGCCAGATTTGCCAACTCCCCTCCCACCCCTCAAGGCCATAAGTTTGCTGACCCCTGATCTACATGCATGTTGAAACTGGACTAGTCAGATTGTACAGCTCCTGGGAATTTGGAACTGGCACTGGGAAATGGAGTTAAGTAATAAATGTGGGTTGCTTAGCAGGAAAATTGGGCAAACTGGGTGGAGGCCAGAAGTGGAGAGCAGGGGCCGCTATTTGGGACTGCCATAGTAGTATGCAAGCACACAAGTTAGCAGAGGAGCCCATCTGCAGAGGAAATGAAGCAGACATACAAAGAAAAGCTCAGATTAGAGACTGGAAGTTGAGAGAGAGAGAAAGGGGAAAGGAGGGTTCTTGTGATGTTGGCTTTGCTTTCCACAGTTTTGTCTCACAAAATCCATGCCTATTTTTATATTCGTTCCTCCTTTACTTTAGCCAGCTGGTGCGAATTTCTGTTTCTTGCAACCAGATAACCCCTAACTCGAGCAACCTTTTACACTCCAGATATTCTAAATGACTGACAGTTCTCTGACTTGAACAGTTAGGCTCTCACATAGCTGAGGCTTTGCTAGGTGTAGTTCCACTCCCCATCCCCCACATTGCCACTTCTCCTCCATATTCTTTTCTTTCTGCAAAGTTTGCTCAGACATTATCTCCTATGGCTGAATTAGGACTTGGTTCCCACTGCTCCTTATGTAAAGCTTTGTCATTGCACTCATAATGCCACATTATATTTTCTGATTTCCTTCTCTGTAGTTATAACTACAACTTTTATCCCTGTGCTGTGTACAGGGCCTGGTACATAGTAAGAACTTAACGCAGAGGTAAAGCTACCCAGTGGTAAATAAATCTGTAACTTAAGGATAGGTTCTAACCACCCTGAAGGCTCCAGATCCTCAGCTGTCCCTTCCAGCTTCATGAGCCAAAACAGAAATAATATAAACTGATAAATTTATTCATATGTAAAGGACTATAGAAAAGTAGTCAATATGTCTTTATAATCGACTTTGCTAATTGTTGTTCAAACCTATGTTCTCACTGAATATTTTGTCTATTTTATCAATAGCAGAATATGTTAACATCTCATGCTAAAATTGTTGATTTTTTTACATTTGCTTTCAGTTTTGTAAAGTTTTTGTGCCATCATTTTCCAGCTTCAGACTAACTATTCTATTAAAAAGTCAGTTCTAAATCTATTATTTCTTTAAAGATAAGCTCTTATTTTCCTTAGTTCCTCTTTAGATTTTTCTCTTTGTCTTTGGATTTTAGCATTTTTTTTTCATGATGTATCTACATGCCAACTATATCCTGCTGGTGATTCCTTAATTCAAATATTATTTCTGCCCAATACTATTTTTCCTTTCCTTCCAGAATTCCAACTACATGCATATTAAGCTTTATAACTATATCTTCTATGTGCTTTCCCTGTGTTGTGTATTTTCCATCCTTTTTCTTACACCTCATTCTGCATAGTTTCTTCTCAACTATCTTCTAGTTCACAAACTCTATCTTTATCTGTGTCTAATATGCTGTTATACCCAGCACTGAGTTCTTATCTTCAGCTAGTGAATTTTTTCGTTCTAAAATTTTCATCTGATTCTTTTTTTCAGGTTTCTAGTTATCTGTCTAAATTTTTATTCTTATGTTTTATTTACTTATACATAGAAAGCATTGTTATTTTAAAATCTGTATCTGATAATTTCACTATCTGAATCCCTTTTGTTCAGTTTTTGTTGTTGTTTCTATTGTTTTTTGTTTGTTTCTTTGTATGACTGATTATTTTTCACTGTGTACTAGATATAGTTTTTGTAAAATTGTACAAAGGATCTGAGGCCTAAAATGATATTACTTTACTCCAGAGAAAATTTCAGTTTGCTTCTGCCAAGGGCTTCAGGGCATTAGCTTAAAGGAATTAATCTAATCCAATCTCAGGGGTGAGATGATTTGAAATGGAGATGTCTCCCCTTTACTTCTAGGATATAACCACTTGGATTCCTTGTCCAAAGAAAGGGGGCTTCAACCCAATCATGCTCCTTCCCCCTTTGCATATCTTAAACTCTAATCACTATCCCCCATTCCTGTTCATACTCTCAGCAACCTTCTATGGAATATATAAGTGGATTCACTGGGCCTCCATCAACCCTCAGGTCATGGACTATAATTTCTATCTAACACATTCAAGCTGATATTTTTATATTTTGCTAAGTTTTTCCAGTGTCCTTAGTAAGACACTAGTCCTAGTAAGTGTCCTTAGTAAGAAACTAGTGAGACACTAAGTCCTAAGTAATTTGGTCCAAATTACTGCCAATAACAGGATCTATAGAAATGTAGGTTCTTGGGTACCTGGGTGGTTCAGTTGGTTAAGTGTCTGCCTTCAGCTCAGGTTTACGATCCCAAAGTCCTGGGGTTGAGCCCTGAGTCAGGCTCCCTGCTTAGCAGGAAGTCTGCTTCTCCCTTTCCCTCTGTCTCTTCTCCTGGCTTGTGCTCTCTCTCGCTCACTCTCTCTCAAATAAATAAACTAAATCTTTATAAATAAATAAGATTTTAAAAAAGAGAAATGTAGGTACTATCAAATACAGGCAGTTGCACTTAGGAAGTACACTGAAAAAATCCTCAAAGGAAAAAAAAAAAGAAGACCTTCATTAACAATTCCATCTTTTTAGCCCAAGTGGCAGACCAGTACTTAGAACTGTTGTATCCTAGTTCTGGCAGCTCGTAATTTGAGAAAAGTTACTACTTTTATCAACAAATATCACTGTTATATATTATACACATAATATATTATATATCACCTCTGTCCCAAAAACTGTTCCAAGAAATTAGACTATAAGAATGAAAAAGATATGGTCATTGACTTCAAGGGGATTGAAGCCTACAATTGTTATCAGTAAACTGGTTATTTTTAGAATCACCAAGTCATGATTAAAGAGTCTTTGTTAAATATATGTAATACAATGATAAATATATTTAAAGTATAAACACATATATTCAAGTTTATATCATTTTTTAGCCTAAATATGAGGGCATTTCAAACAATATATTTTCTAATGCATTTGTCTTCCAGGGAGGTTTATTACTGAATATGTTCCTTTAAAGTATTTTGGAGAACGAAGAATACAAACTTTGAAAGATATCTTAAATGCCAGGATCCTCTTTTTCCAAAAGAGTTAAACTATGCCTTCATAGCCTTTTCACTCTTGTAAACTCCTGGGAAAAGCTACTCACTCTGAATCATCATTATTTTTAATCAGAGCTTTTCCCTGATAGGTGTCCAAAGTCCTCTAAAATAGCCTTTAAGTATACAAGTGTCCCTGGACTCTAAACTTAAAGTGTGACAGATTTCCTAAGGGACCTGAGCTTTACCCACAGAGATTATTTAAATGTTCCCAGCCTCTCTATTGAATTAGTAGAGAGGACCAGCAGAGAGCTCTTAGTGGATGCCCATGCAGTACATTTATTATTTGACCTTGAACAAGTTACTTAACTGTTCTGGATTTGTTTTTGCATCCATGATAAACTGGGCTCCTAGAAGACATCTTTAAAGTATATATTAATTCCAGATCTCAAATTCTGTGATTCTTCTAGAGTTGAGGAAGACTGTTTGGTCACCTGAGTTTAAAATTGATTAGAGGGGCAACTGGGTGGCTCGGTGGGTTAAAACCTCTGCTTTCAGCTTGGGTCATGATCCCGGGGTCCTGGGATGGAGCCCTGCATCGGGCTCTCTGCTTGGCAGGGAGCCTGCTTCCCTTCCTCTCTCCCTGCCTGCCTCTCTGCCTACTTGTGATCTCTGTCTGTCAAATAAATAAATAAATAAATAATTGATTAGAAGGAAAAATAGAAACTAAAGTTCAATATATCAAATAAGATGCTATTACAATAATCTGTAAGGAGATGAAGACCTATATTATATTAGGGATCACCAAGGGCAGCAGAGATAAAACAAAGGACTAAGGTATGAGAAGGCCATAGCTCACCAGAAGCTACCTCCTCTCAATCTTCCCTTCGTTCCTCTGCTCCCTTTCTACTACCTTCTCCCTCCGGGAGACAAACCTTCAGTTTGTCCACATGAGGAGGCAACAGTGATTGCTCTAAAGGGAAAAAATGAAGCAACTCTTGCTTTAACTGAAGCTGACTGTATATTTACCTTGTGGCCTCTTACTCTAAATACAGTTATGAGGCCTTTCAGGACAGTGCAATGAGAACCAAATGGAACTGGCAGGTGATTTTGGTCAAATCGTACAGACACAGCATTCTCCTCTGTGGAATGAGGACTGAACACTTCCATTTTTTATTCCATTTTGATTTTATACATTCTGATGCCTATAATTCTTCTGTGTCTCTGTCATCCCCACAGTTTGACTTGTTTTATTATCAGTAGGAAGCTTGTTTCATAATCAGCTCACTTTATACTCACAGCCTGGCACATAGTGAATATTCAGTTAACATTCATTGCTCAGGAAGAATGTGAACCTCCCATGCATCAGTCACTATGCAGGTCTCTTCACCTTTTCTTTCAATCCATTCAGCACATTTGTGAGATAGGTATGACTACTCTTGTTTTTGAAGATGTGGATATAGATATTCAGAAATCTAGTAATCAGAATCATAATCTTAGTAAGATGGAGCCTTAGTTCTGCCACTTACCTTATATTTGTCAGGTTATTTTTCTAAGCCTCGGCTTCCTTATCTGTAAAGTGGGAATTTGTAAGAGTTAGGATAGGGTTTGCAGATTTAGCAAAAAAAAAAAAAAAAACCCACACAAACCACCAAATGGAACATTCTCTTGTTTAAAAAATATGATTCTGTATTTATCTGAAATTCTGATTTAATGGGACACTCCTGTGTTTTATCCGGCAACGCTATCTTAGCATTATGATTATTACAACGCATGTCAAAAATTTAGCTCAGTCCCTAGCACTTGGTGAGGGCTCAATAAATGCAATGCTTACTAAATTTTGGATCTGATTCCAACCCTTTTTTTTTTTCCACCACAAACACGCTGAGCTCAGTTTTCACTTAAAATTTCAGTAAAGCGAGTGTAATAACGACTTTTAGCTCATATTAAGGTTTTACCGTTCCTACAGCGCTTTCAAAGTCTGGCCAATGGCGGAAAGCTCTTGGGAAAGCCCCCAGAAGCTCCTGCTGTTGGAGGTCTACAGGGCAGTCCCAGCACCAGGCTTCCCCCGCCGACCGACCGGGGAGGCCACCCTAGCCCCGCCTCCGCACCATTTCGGCCACTCAGGGGCCGTGCCGCGCCCTGCCGCCCTCCTATAGGTCCTTCCGGACAGGCGAGGCCTTTCCATTTTTCCCGCCTTCCCAGCCCCTCCTCAGCCCGAAAGCAGCACTGGCCCACAACGTCTCCTCCCTGCCTTCCGTGCGAACCCCGCCCTTCCGGACACTGCATCACCCTTCCTTCCCATCAGCAGTTCAGAGCAGCCGGCGAGGACCCGGGCCGGCCCTTAGGTAGGAGGTGGGAGGGGACACCGAGGGGCGGGCCGAGCCCCCTCCGGAGTGGTCGCAAGAGGCGGGGACCAGAGGGAGGGGCGGGGCTAATCTCCTTGGCGCCGCGTTGCCATGGCATCGGGGGAGGGTGCAGGGAGGGGGAGGAAGCGAGCGGGAGGGGGATGTGGTGCTGCCGCGGCCGCCACCGCAGCTGCCGCTGCCGCTGCCTGCTCTTTGCCGCGTCTTCCCGGAGGCGGCTGCTGGGAGCCGTCGAGAGCAGCTGCGCTGCTCTGCCATATTGTGTCTTCCCCTGCCCGTCCCTCGCCTCCCCGCTGCGGCGGTCGAGCAGACGGTGAGTCCCGTGCGGAGTGGCGCCCTTCTGGGCGGGCGCCGCCGGGCGGCCGCGCTCCTAGCCCCGGCCCGCCGCGCAGTTCCCGGGCGCGGAGGCAGCGCGTGCGGTCGGCGCCCGGCGTGGGGCGCGGAGGCGGCTGTCCCGTGACGCGCCCGCGGCTGTCCCGTGACGCCCCCGGACATTTTTGTCCTGTGAGGAATTGGCGCCGGCATGGGGGTCTCCCCTGCGCTTGGCTTGGGTCCTGCGTGGGTTCCCGGGGGTGTCAAACTAAGGGGAGCGCGGCCCCGTGAGGAGTTAGGAGTTTTTCGTGAGAGGTAATGACTGCCCCGGAGCGGGTGCCGCGCGGCGGGATCCGTGGCTAGGGGTGCCGGCTCTCCGGCAAGGCTCGGGGGTGGCCCTGAGGACGCTTAGGGCTCCACTCGGGGCGAATCTGCTGTTAGAGGAAGTGCCTCAAGCCCCTCGGGAGTGTGTGCAGCACCCCCTCCCCCGCCTCCAAGTGGAGCGAGACGTGCCGGGCGTGAAGTCCTGGTCCGGCCCCAGACGGCCTGGCTGGGCCGGGCCAAGTAGTGCCCGGGGAGGCGCCAGCCGCTGCCTGGAGTGAACTTGTTAAGCCCGGGAGCTGCCGGGCGTTGGGGGTACAGGGGCGGGTCCCGGATGTGGGGGTGGCCGACCCCGGCACCCTCTGGCCCCTCCTCCAGCGGGCGCCCTGGGGGCCTCGCCGGGTAGCTGTCTTGGTGGGGTGCGAGTTAGGGTTTTTCTGCGCTGCAATATGGACACTTCCTGTTCGCCAACTCTCTTGGGCCCGTGGTTACTTCTGCCCTTCTGTCTTGTGTCTGGGAGGGTGAGAGGTCGTAGGCGAGGCCCTCCGCGTGCTGGGTTCGCCCCACCGCAGCCGCAGCAGCAGCGCAGCAGCGAGTCTGAAACCCGGGAGGACCGGGGGGAGTCAGGAGAAAGCGGGCCCCAGTGCATAACCCTCCATCCTCTACTGTTACTCAACTCCACCTCTTTTACCCCTTCGCAAAATGCCTCTGTTCACATCTTAGCTCGCGGGAGTGAGCTTAGCGAATTCAGTGGGGTGCACACTCGGGATCTTCTTGGACCTGATTTTTGATTTGAAGTCTCTTTAAAGCAGCCCCTGTACTTCGTTTTCACCTTACAGGAAAAAAAGTCTTATCATGCAAAGAAACGGCATGGTCTTTTTTCTACCCCAACTCCGCGGTGGAGGGAGGAGGAAGGTTATTTGTTTCCAGGTTAGTTTGTGCTGTTTCTCCTGTCTTCCTTCTGATTGTGACAGCCACGTGGCCGGCTGAGTGTAATAGAGTGCCCTAGCGCCACTAGATGTGAGGCTTCACTGGTACCCGCGGCTTTGCAATCGTGCTGTAGCCTCAAATCCACGTTTATTTTGGTGTTTTCGGAGATGAGGAAGTGGAAAAAGCTGAACTGTTCATGTCTATCCCTGTTCCGTCCGAATTGTAAGACTTACCTGTTACCTTGCAGTCCTTCTAAGGGTATATATTGACGTGGTTTTTTGCCTTCTTGTGCTGTTTTGATGATTCAGCTCTAAAAGCTCAGCAGTATTAGGTACCGTTAAGAGGTGGTGGGGCAATAGAGTAGAACATTATGGAGTTCCCCAACTCTGGGGAAAAAAAAAGTCGTTTGTATTTCAAAAGCGTTAGTGAGAGGTTCTGTGCAATAAGAAATAATCATGTTGTGGAATATTTCTTTTTGAGTTTTATAAAAGTCTTATTTTTTTCTCCTTACATAAAAATTCTGACCTGGAAAAATATATTATTAGTGAAAATACTTGTTTAGGGATGAGGTAAATACCGTTTGATTTATGTGTGCGCACTTTAAGCTTTTTTGGGGAAAGTTTTAATAGTTAATATGAATGTTAACATGAACAGATTTTATTTTAAGGAATGACATTTAATTTTAAAATAGAAGGTCAAAGGGTTGAAGATGAAAAAAATCCAAACTTTTGGAGAGTTGGAGAATTTTAGAATTTAGGTGTAATCCCTGGACACTAACGCATCATGTTTCATTTTGTAAAAGCTTTGGTGGATTTGAATTACTTCTGTAACATATGTTATTTGAATCAGTTTTACTTGAAGGGTGCTAAGCCACAGGAAACATTTAGAATGTGTAAAAGAATTATGTACAGAAGTTACAGCAGCACCCTTTATTAAAATTTATGCCATAACAATGGTTCTCAATCAATGAAGTTAATAAATAAAAAGTTTAGAGAGGCTTCAGTGCAGAGAAGATAATGTTATTGAGAAATTAGTATATGTGTTGACCACTGAGAGGAATGCTTAGTTGAGAAAGAAAAGTAAATGAGGTGATGAAATACTTATATAAAGCAGGAAGCACTGAAAACATATGCTGTCTGACACATTATTATGGGCTTCAACTATTGAATGAAACTTTTAAAAAGTGCTGTCCAAACAGGACTTAACTCCTGTTCGTATGGTAGCTTAGCTACTCATAGTATGTATGTTGTGTGTTGCTTTTAGATTGTTGTCATTTTGGTAACTGGGTTTTGCACAAATGCAAAAAGTCCTCCCGAAATAAAGCTTCAGAGGCCCAGTGCTTTTCTCATTTGTTAGGGAAAAAACAGAGGTCTATGATATGATCCCTATTCTTCAGTTGAAGAGAACAGACTAACACCAATGAAAATAAGAATTTATATTGTGAGAGAATACAGTTAGGAGTTAAATTTTATAATGCAGGCAAGTACTATAAAGCTTAAAAGGAGAAGGAACCTACAGGGTTTTGATTGGGGAGGCTTCTTCAAGAAATAAAGCTCTTGCTTTCTAAAGTCTAACCTATGTTATGTCAAACATGAATACCAAATTTCTTCTCAGGACTTTCCCAACTTTGGTCCTTGTCTTCTTCTATCTTATTTTTCAGTAACCTTCAGGAACTGTTCTTTAATTACTACTTGAGTGTTGTAAAAGAATTTTACTTCTTCTTACCTTTGCTGGTGTAACATTTTTCTGTTGGAAATGTACCTGCACACATCCTCTTAACCACGCAAGAAATACTTGATCTTGAGTCTTGGCTGTCCTTAGAGCCTTAGAATCACAGAAATACAGACCTGCTTTCACTTCTCCAACTGAAAATTCTTTACCTTCTCAAATTGCATATAATTCTTTTGGCTATAGCATTCTATACTGCCTTGTTTTCACTTAATGAATACTTTTTGAGCCCTTTCATGTGGCAGGCACTGTTATAGGAACTGAAGTTACAGCTTTGAATGAGAAATATTCCTGTGTTCTTTGTTAGTCTTTTTTTTTTTTTTAGGTTTTATCACCCCCAAGGAGATTATAAAGTCTTTGACCACCCAGAAGAATCTTGTTTTCTTGTGTATATGTGATATGCTTAGAGAGTATTGAATTATTTTCTGAATAAAGGAAAGGCTTATGATAGGACGTAGAGAGATGTATGCAAGGATCTTTACAAGTGAAGGTACAAAAAAGCATAAGCAATTATGGATGGCCTTGAAAGTATCACTTCTGAATTTAAATATGGTTTAGTTGAAAGAAAGTGTTTGAGCCTGCGTTTATGATAAAATCCTTATTTGAGGAAGATTCATTTGATAGTAGTGTGTACTACTGATAATGAACTGTGGGGTGGAGAGGCATAACTTTGAGAGGGAAGTTTGGAAGAGGAGCTTTATCAAGAAGATGAGGAGTTTAGTTAGTTGAGTGTAAGGTGAGTGGGAGATAACAAGGGGAAAATGACCTTAAAGTGACTAAAGATTAGAGATGTGGGATAGTCCATGCAATACAGAATGACAGCTAATGTTATGAATTTTTGTCACAGAGTGAAATGAAATGTTGAGGACCAAGAATGATACTTTGGGAAACTAAAATTCAGGGGGCTTTTGCTTTGGCCATATTGTCACTTCGTAATTAATACTATAGACTTATACGATGCCTACAGGGTGTTTTATTAATAACTTTATTTCCACTACAGGAGAATGCTATCTTTGTCTTACCACCAAACATAAAGAGACTAAAAGAATGTTTATCATCATTTACTTCCAAGGGATTTTGATTCATTCCTTATTTTCCTTACTCTGTTTTTATTTAAATAAAACTTTTTTAGATTAGTTTTACATTTACAGAAAAGTTGCAGGACAGTACACATGAGTATACCTTACTCAGTTTCCATCTCATTTTCGTTGTTAACTTCTTATATTACTGAATATAAGATTACTTATATTACTTATATTACCATGACACATTTGTTATAACTAAGGAAACACAATTGGTGCATTTCTAATAACTAAACCATATACTTTATTCAGATTTCACTAGGTTTTTCCTAGTATGCTTATTCTGTTCCAGAATTCCAAATTCTCAGGCTTTTCTTGTTTTTATGACTGACAGTTTTGGGGAGTACTAGTCAGAAATATTAGAGAATGCCCCTCAATTGAGATTTGTCCACTGTTTTCTTCGTGATTGGGCTAGGGTCATGAGTTTTAGGGAGGAAAACAACAGAGGTGAAGTGCCATTCTCATCACATTACTCCAAGAGTACATACTAACAATATGATAAAATTGATGATAATCTTGATCACTCTTTGAGGTCTTTGCTGTCTCCAGGAAGGAGTAGGTAAAAATACAGGGTAGGGAGAGGAAGCTAATACTAATTTCCAGGACATTTTCACTCATTTGATGCCTAATTTATAGAATGCCTCATCTAGGAGTGCTACTACTTTATTGTTATAATGAGTTAAGTAACTGGTGTTAACTCCTTGGGACTCAAGGAGGTTAAGTCACTTCTCAGATTGTATAAGCTTATTGGCTGATGGGTCTGTTTGATCTCAAAGCCTTGCTCTTTGACTTTTCTGGTACAGGATGCTGCTATATTTATTCATTTATTTAAACATTTGCTTACTAAATGGTCTGTATGAGAGCATAAAAATGAATATATTGAGTTCTACCTGCAAGGATTTATAGTCTAGTGCAGTATTTCCTAAGTGGTTGATAGAACCATTGTAGTAAACTGTAATCAGCATTTCTTTAAAAAAAAAAAATCAAATAGAAAATTTAAACGTATTGTATATGGTAAGTGTAAAAGTATAGTTTCATTTTGTATCAGTTATATGTATCTGTCATGGTTTCCTAGGTATGTCATAAACAGCAAATAAGTTCCATAATAGGGTTCTGTATGGGATGCTAAGGAAGCACGGTGGAAAAGCAAATAATTCAAGGAGAGCTGGAAGATGACTTTAAGCAGTTGTAACAAATGGGGTAGAGAGCCTTAAATACATCTAAAAGCCTGAAGGAATAAAAGAGCGTAGTATATTCAGGAACTTGAAGTGGTGTGAAATACTGGCATACAGGAGCCAGATTTTTCTAGGAGCTTATAGGTTACTGTACCAAAAATTTTAGATTTTACTAGCCCCATGATTTTCTAGAATCTCATGGTGTTCTTTTGTTAAAGAACAAATACATGTATATATTTGATTGTATCATATAATCCAGAAGCAGTTTTAGCAAAAGACAATTTAACCTGTGGTGCCTGAGTGGCTGAGTTCATTAAACGTCTGCTTTTGGCTGAGGTTGTGATCCCAGGAACCTGGAATCAAATCCCATATTAGGCTCCCTACTCAGTGCAGTGTCCACTTCTCTCTCTCCTGCTCCTCCTCCAGCTCATGCTTTCTCTTGCTCTTTCTCAGAAAGAAAGAAATAAAATCTTGAAAAGAAAAGAAAATTTGACCATATAACATGTATGCGGTATAAAATGGTGCCCATGAATATAACCGTTGATGAAAACAATCAAAACCAAAAACTGGTTAAGCAATTTTGAGGTGGCTATCAGGTAAATGTTCCTCTTTTACTTTTCCTTGTGTTTTGTTATCTGTTAGCCATTGCTACGGACCAGAGGTAGCAGGTGCTAACCTTTTAAGAGAAACTTTGTAATTGTTCACTATTCCTTTGAATTAGAAAGACAGTCATTTTTGCAATTTTGAGGACACTTGGGCCAGCTATTGGGATATTAATGTCAGACCCATTTCTGAAGGCAGTGTTCACAAATTTTGCCTACAGCTGTTTTTTGTTTGGGTTACTTTTGTTACTTGTTTGTTTTTTTTCCTTCAAATTTTGCATTATTTGCCAACATTTAAATATTGGTACATTTCACATGCAATGACTAGAGTTCTGTCATCTCTGGAAAAATTGAACATTGTAGCAACAATGGTTTCCTGTTCCTACATGGTGGTAACTGGCTAACCCTTATAATAAGGAGTTGCCTTCTTTTTGACGGTTTCCATCATTCTCTATTGTCTTAACACCAGATCAGCTTCATTCATTTGTTGCCTACCTTGTCCTTGTAAGGCATTTAAATTGCCTGTGTACTGTACATTGTGAAGAGTTTTTAAAAGGGGCTTTTGGTGTTTGAAAGATCATTCTGCCATCACTGGAAAGGATAGATTGGAGGAATATGAGAAGGGTCTGGTTAGAATATTAATGCAATAGGACAGGTGAAAAGCCCTTTCTTCTGTACCTGCAGTACTTTGTACCTTTTCTCAAAACACACACTATATATAGCTTTCTATTATAGGTGTTATTTATTTCTTCAAGTGAAGTGTAAATACCTCATACATAATATATCCTGGATAAATGTTTGTTGAATTTTTTTTTTTTTTTTAAAGATTTTATTTATTTATTTATTTGACAGAGAGAAATCACAAGTAGATGGAGAGGCAGGCAGAGAGAGAGAGAGGGAAGCAGGCTCTCCGCTGAGCAGAGAGCCCGATGCGGGACTCGATCCCAGGACTCTGAGATCATGACCTGAGCCGAAGGCAGCGGCTTAACCCACTGAGCCACCCAGGCGCCCCCTGTTTGTTGAATTTAATTTTATTTATTTGGAAGACCATCATATTTGTTGCAAAGATGAGTTCTCCAGGCAGTTTTAGAGTATCTCTTAAAAAAGACCCTTTTATGTATTTTTTATGTATGCAGTTAATTCTAAGAATTAGTCAGTGTCAGATACTTTTTAAAGTATGTGTTACATGTGAGAAACAGAACAGGTAGGTACTCTGTATTGAGATAGTAGACTTTTAATTCACCATCCTGTTTGCCAAACATAAGGACAAAACATTGTGAGAAAATTTGTCCCTTGGTTTGCCACGTCATTTTATGAAGTTGGTTTGAAGATTATTCCAAAAGGTTTTTTTGCACCTGTTTTCCTTTGATACCTAGTAGTTTTAAATTAATTTATCTGTAGTTTTTGATTTTCCTAAATTCCTTTTTTACCCTTTTTACTGTAAAATAAAATGTAGATGTAGAAAACAAATGTGTAGCTTGGTGAATTATAAGACCAACACCCATGCAACCATCTTCCAGGTTAAGGGATGGAATTTTGCCAGCTACCTTAGAAGCCCTTCCATATCTGCCTCTTTCCCAAACATAACTTCCTTCCCTCAAGAAATAACTGCTATTCCTGACTTTTTTTGAAAGTCTCTTAATTTTCTTTTTTGTTTTATTACCAAGTATATATCCCCAGACACTAGAATTAAGCTTGCACACTTCCTTCCTCTTCATTTCTTTTTGACTCTTTTCTTTGCACCTTCTGTTTTTAAGGCTTTATCTTGTATGTTTATTTTTTCTTCTACTTTTTAAGTAGAAAAATCATTTTAAGTAGAAGAATCATTTCATTTCTGAAATGATTTTCTCTTTTTTTTTTTTTTTAAGATTTTATTTATTTATTTGTCATAGAAAGAGAAGCGAGAGCAAGCACAGGCAGACAGAGTGGCAGGCAGAGGCAGAAGGAGAAGCAGGCTCCCCGCCAAGCAAGGAGCGCAATGCGGGACTCGATCCCAGGACACTGGGATCCATGACCTGAGCCGAAGGCAGCCGCTCAACCAACTGAGCCACCCAGGCGTCCCTGATTTTCTCTTTTTTATAAATGCAGATTCTTTCCTGAACTCTTGTCAATTTATTTCTTAGTTTTTTATTTTGATAAATGTTTTTCTTTCAGGTCTTGTATAATTCTTTTAAGTTCTTTTTGAAATAGAAGCTCATTTTTATTTCTCCTATGCATATCCCTTAATGGCATGCTTCAGTTATCTGTAGGATGTTATTGTATCCCACCACCCCCTTTTAAAAAAAATTATTACTCTGTGTGTGTGTGTGTTGATTACATTTAACATGAGACCTACCCTGTTAAAAAAATGTTTAAATGTACAGTATAATATTGTTAACTGTAGGCACTGTATTGTACAGCAGATCTCTAGAATTTACTCATCTGGCATAATGGAAACTTTATACCTATTGAACAACTCCCATTTCCCCCTCTCTCTTGCTTCTATGAGTTTGACTCTCTTCCTGTTTCTTTTTTCTTACTGTAACTTTGTATGATATTCAGCCCCAATACTTGGACTTGTTTTTTATATAGAAATAGTTTTCTTGAACTTGTAGGAGGAGACTTAGTTCAGATAGCTCTTCTGACTGCACAGATTTCTCTTTTGTTGTTTTTGTGCACCATTAAAAAAACGGTAGATGGCTTTCTGAAATTTCCTGGCTCTGTTCTACTCTGACACTTCTATTTGGACCTTCTCTTTCCTGTATCTTGTTTGTCCATAACCTGCTCAATTTTATTTTCATTCCCAGCACTTACTCTTAAGTGTAGACTCTATCCTGGAAGACAGCCCCAAGTGCCAGATTCAAGTGACCTAAGAGGACCAGACTGCTCCAGGCCTGTATGCCTTATTGTGAACTGCTTGCACTTAGTACAGGAGTGATTTTAGCTTCTCACAAATTGTCTCTCACCGCTTTCCACTGAATACCTTTTGGCTGTTTTGTACGTCTGTTCTCAAATTCTTCATACATCTCATTGTTTCCCCCCTGCTTTCTCTCACTTAGACACCAATAGAAAACAGGTTGGGGGAGGAGTGAGGGGAAAAATGGTTGGCTGTTTGTGGTTTGTTTCAGTCCTTTGTATTATGAGGTTTGTGGTGAGACTGTCAAATAGTTTTGTTGTAAAAGTTACCCATGGGTTTTGGGTTTGCTCCCTAATTGCTCTGTTTTATGTAAAGATTCACAGGGAATCAAAAATTTGCTGCCACCACAGCTGCCATTTTCCATAATTCTCTTCCTGATAATTTTAATTTGGGGAGTGGTTATATCTCTTTCCCCCCCTAAAATCTTGGCAAAAAAACTAATTTCTTCTAAAATTATTGCCACTTAATGCTGTCCATTGATTTTATATGTCATAGCACTCTGAACCTGTTATTTGGCCCTGATTATTTCTTCTTAGTTGAGCAAGCATTTAAAAGTCTATTAAAAATCCTTTGGGAAATTTTGAAAGGGTCATGGGATTATCTTTCAGTTGCAAATACACAAATGTTAGTGCTTTGACACTTAATGCTTTAGCTCTTTCCAATATTTAAAAGCTAACCTACATTATTTGCACCTAGGGCTATTCTTAAATTATGGAGAAAGAATTGGTTAGTTTTGAGAACTTGTTGATTTTACTTTATATAAGATAGTAATTAAATTCAGAAATATGAAATAATTGGAAGACTTAGTGGGGTAGTTTCTTGATGTTTAGAAAAACAAAGATTTAAATTATTTGTTCAAGGTAAAGATACTTATTTACAGGGGCGGCTGGATGGCTCAGTGGGTTAAGCCTCTGCCTTCGGCTCCGGTCGTGATCTCAGGGTCCTGGGATTGAGCCCCATATCAGGCTCTCTGCTCAGTGGGGAGCCTGCTTCCCCCCCTCTCTCTGTCTTGTGATCTCTCTCTCTCTCTCTCTGTCAAATAAATAAATAAAATCTTTTTTAAAAAAAGGTACTTATTTACAAATAGCAAATGCTGCATGTAAGTAAATAATTGCCATATGATATATACCCTTCCAGACACAGATTCAGGAGTAGTGTAGGAACCAGCTTTCCCCAAGGAGTGGGGAGGGTCAATTTTTTAGTTATAAAAGAGGTTTACTAATGGTGTATCTTTACCTTTAATAAATTCGTTTTCTCTTTGTTTTTTGTTTTATTTTGTTTTTAAAGATTTTATTTTATTTATTTGACAGAGATCACAGTTAGGCAGGGAGGCAGGCAGAGAGAGTGGGGGAAGCAGGCTCCTTGCTGAGCTGAGAGCCTGATTCGGGGCCCGGTCCCAGGACCCTGAGATCATGACCTGAACCAAAGGCAGAGGCTTTAACCCACTGAACCACCCAGGCGCCCCTTCTCTTCGTTTTTGTAAACTTTTTCCATTATAGTGCTTCATACAAATGGTTTTACTGTATTCTTCCTTTAATTACTACTTCCAAATAGCAGATTTTCAAATGGAATTAAAATAATTAATGCTTAAAATGTTTTCTGATACTATTTTCCAAATACTCCATGCTTAAGTACTCTGCTTAGGGTTGTTATGTCCATTGTTTTCTTTTTGTTTTTATTTTTCATTCTGGAGTAAGTCTTTTTTTAAGGTATAGAACTTTAGTGTTTATAAAGTGGTTTCATTTCCGTTGTTTGTTTTGAGCTATTGACACAAATAACCACAGTTTAAAAAAAAAAGGAGGACAATATAAATGCAATTGGAACATAGTAGGAGAGAGAAACATTTCTAAAAGATGTTCAGGTGGTAATTGCATGGAGGAGTCCTCCTTAGAGTTTTGGCTGAATGGTGGTAGGGAAGGTAGACAATCCAGATGTTAGAAAAGCTGGGACAAGAATATAAATAGAGAAATGCACAAGAAAATTTTGGACAAAATTAGTCAGGTTTGGACTAACTTCAAGTAGAGGAGCATTAGCTTGATGCTATAGATTTTTAGTCAGATATATTTATGTTTGCATGTACTTTTTTTTTTTTCAGTCTTTTGTATTTGTGGAGCAATCTAAGCAGGGTAGCAACTAGTGTAGTGGTAAGGAGTGTGAGCTCTAGAGCCATACTCCCTCAGCTTGTATCTCCTTTGTGCTACTTTAGAGTTTGTGGTAATGAGCATGCCATTTAATCTTTCTGTATCTGTTTCCAAATATAAAATGGACACTAAGAAACTACTAGCTCTCATTTACATAAATCCATGTGTACATGATTTATACACACACACATAAGAAATATACATATGGGTAGAATATATAGGTTTTACCATGTATCTATAGGAAAGCTGGTGATATTTTAATTTCAGTTTTTGATGGCATTTAGATTTAGTATAGAATGAAAATCCAACCATCTCATTTTATAGATGTCCAAGCACTTAGATGTCCAAGTTATGTAGCAGCAGAGCTAGAACCAAGATCTGACCGACAAAAATTATTTGAGCTGTAAACAAAACAGAAAACCAGCTCTGTCATTGTGTAGCTTTCAGTCAGTTAGGAAAGATAGGTCTTAAGCCATCTCAGGTATGCTAAATGTTATTAAAAAGGATATTGGGTGCCTGGGTGGCTCAGTGGGTTAAGCCTCTGCCTTCGGCTCAGGTCATGATCCCAGGGTCCTGGGATCAAGCTCCACATCAGGATCTCTGCTCAACAGGGAGCCTGCTTCCCCCTCTCTCTCTGCCTGCTTGTGATCTCTCTCTCTGTCAAATAAATAAATAAAATCTTAAAAAAAAAAAGTCTAGGATATTATGGAAGGACAGAACTTAGGGCCCTGTCTAGTCTGGGGTGTAGAGAAGATTTCCTTTAAGATTTTACAACTGCGATGTGAGTGATAAATAACAGCCAGGGTTAGGTGAAATCAAGAGTGTGTCAGGCAAAAGATGCAACATTTGTAAAGGCCCTGGAGGAGGAGAAAGCATGGCCTATTCAGACATATAAAGTGGGGAGAATCAGGAAGAGAGTGGCAAAAGATGTGACCTAAAGAAGTTAGGGGCTAAGTCATGCCAGGTCTCATGTACCATGTAAAGGACTATACATTTGGACCTCAAGGTCCCCTTGCTAGATTAAGAAAGAAAGGGACCTTGTCAGATTTGCATTTTATGAGATTATATTGTAGAGAACAAATTAAGGGAAGATCAGACATAGATGCAGGGAGACTAATTAAAAAGCTCTTGTCAGAGCTTTTGTATATGTTTGTGCAGCAATTATAATGGGTACCATTCATGTAGACTACTATTACAGGGGTCTAGATGAGCAATATCTACCTCCAAGAAGAAAAGCAGCCATTTTCCTATCAATATTCTCTGTATTATCAAATGGAACTCAACATCCATTTGGGTGGCTGATCCTATCTACTGGTAGTGACAACTAGACCTCCTAGCTACATATAGCTACAGTTGATTTGGCTGTTTAGGATTTAGGTTATATTCTGAGTATGTTTATTTAGAAACTTAGTTATTAGGTTAAGTTTTACTTTCTACAATGCCCTGGAGATAGTCTGTTTAATAACATAAGTATCTTTAATAATTTTTAGCATAAATGTATTTTACTTCAGTAATTACTAAGTTAGTTGAGTCTATTTTAAATGTACTTACTTTTAACCGTACTTTTAATTAATCATATTTTGTGTTTGTGATATATATCAACTGGTTTAGAGTCCTAAGTTTTACTTTTGCTTTCCAAAGTTAATATAGAAAGCTATTAGTAAGGTAAGATACCATTTTCTGCCTTTATTAAATGTAATTTCCAATCTTGAATGTTCTTTTAAAAGATGCTTTTTTTCAGTGGAAAAATTTAATTGGCTGTAGGGGATTTACTGCATGGCTGACGGATTATGGCTTATTTCAAAGGATTAAAAATAATTTCTATATAAGTAAATTTTGATGACAAGGAATACTTACTATTTGTATTCAAATGCCAACTAAATTTACCTCTGTAGTTTAGGACACAAGATCTGTTGACTTTCAGGTTTCTGTAACTTTGCTCCTTTCAGCATTTTTCCAGTTTGGCATAGGACTGTCAAAAAACCAAAGGGCTGGTTGGTTAACTGGTCACTATATGGTTTGTGGCATGGTGATACTACTTCTAATACTAGATGGCATGGTTAGTTCCTTCCATTAGCAATTATTATTATTTTTTTTTATTTCTGTGTTGTCAGAGTTTTCCACCCTTTAACATATTTTCCTTTGTATACAGCATTGATTGCAGTCCTAAAGGTTGAGAAAGATGGTTTTTCTAAGCTAGATTTACTCTAAGAGCTAATAGTGCTTTTTTTCCCTATCATATTTAATAACAGGTAAAGTAAATTAATGCTATGTTTTAGATGGTAATAGAAGTTTTCAAGTTATTTTGTCATCAACTTTTTTTAAACATTTATTAGAACTAGTAATTTTCCTTATCAGAGAAAACAGTTTTCACTGCATTTAGATCTTTTGTGATACTATTCTTTTAAATAAGTATTTCTGTGTGTGAAAGGTGGGGTTATTTGCTAGCATTCATTTTGAGGGAAAGTATTTGGTCTTTATAAAGAAAATATGAAGCAAATGTGTTTCATTTTTTCTACTTATAAAGCTTCTGCTTCATTTTAACTTCCCCAGGAAACTGATGAAAAAATGAGACTTTTTTTTAAAAGACAAATGCTGCAACAATGTGTAGGGGAAGTCTTTATACAATGTACAGGTAACACAAGACTATTTAGATAGAAATGGCATTTAAATCATGGTTTATACTAAGTACCTGGGCAAGTTAGGGTGGAGAAAAAGGGATTCAATGGAAGGTTACAACAGAATTTTTCCCCGGATTTTACTGTTTGGTGCTTTCAGCATGAGTTGGAGAAAGGTATTTTCCTTCACTCAGTTTTATTTCTTTTTTTACCTCTATTTGAAAAACAGTTTCCCTATGAGATAAATCTTTGACCCTTTTGTATTCTGCCCCCCTGCCCACTTTCCCGCCCTTTCTTGACTGGAAAATGCAGCTGCACACATTTTTTGTGTAGAGACAATGGATCACATGCTGTGTCACCTAAATCTATGACCAAGAGGCAGTTTTATCCCTAAGAGACCATAATGCTTCAGTTGTCCTGGATACATGACATCATGTAGCATTATAATCAAACACACGTCTTTTTGCAGTACATTTGGTATTTGACTCTACCCTCTAATCTCAGTATTGGATTTTATGGGATGGACAGTATTTATAATAGAGAATCTTAATCAAAATGAAAGTTTTATTGTTATTCAGTAGAAAAGATTGAGTTCCTTCCTTTTACGTGTCTAAATTTTTTCTTACCTGAGGGTTACCAACTTTATCAGATATTTTGAGTTAATGGAATATCATAAAAGTTCCAGTATGTGTTAGGTTTGTTACATAGTGCCTTGCAAATAGTATGTGCTCAATAAATGTTACACATTGTTTTTCTCTCGGTGTGGTAAATTAATAGGAATAAAATTGTTTTCTTTTTTAAAAAATGAAGAACTCTTAGGATTTTAAAAAATAATTAGTATCTGTAAACTGCTAAAATAATTTTATATTGACCTTATGATAAGTTTCTTATACTGTTGAATAAATTCTGGGAATATAGTGCTGTGGCTTCCAGGGTTGAGAAAAGGTATTTTATTATAATTAATCAATGAAAATAGTTCACTCCCAAGGATAATGGAGGTGAGGGAATGAGAGGAAAATTGAGTGGAAATTTCTTTTATATATTTATCTTCATCAGAGAAAGCTTTAAATTATGGTAAAGAATTGAGACAATTGCCAGGCTGTGCTATTAAAATCACAAACATTTTGGAATTTTGTATTATGCCATGTAGATTTGTTTTTTTCTATGTCAAACATTGTTTAGTGATCTGAACTAAGTGAAAGACTATTTCCCTTTGCTAGGGTTGTCTTAGCCCAAGTCAAATAGTTTTTTATATTGGTTACTTTAAAGTGATTGGATGAGTAAGCCATAAATCTAAGATGGGGCCTACCCTTTGGTTGCTCTTTTATATTTGCAGGATTGTTTGATTTACTCATGACATTAAGGAAGAAGGAAAGTCAATTAAAATAAAAGTTTCCAAATGTCTTAAAGCCGTGTAAAAAGATAGAAATTATAAATGCATTTAGTTAAATATAACCAAAAAATAATACTCATTTGCCACATGCTTCATGAATTTACGTGTTGAAAGTATTTATAATGAGACTGATACTAAGTAGAAAGCTAGACTAGAAGAGTGAAATGGTGAGAAATAGCTTTATCTGTGGGTTAGATGCTGCCATGTTGTTGAAGGTTAACCATCCCTTGCTTTAACCATAGGACTGACAGCAGTCTTCTTCAGGGTTTCTCCGTACAATTGCTCAAGTGTTGGTTTCATCTGCTTCCCAGTTCTAGTAAAACATAACAGATGGCATGGTTCCTTTTCACTCTAGTGTAATAAAAGCTTTTAACAGCAAAATTGATTTTCCTTATTACCCTTTTGGAGTATTCCTCTTTTTATTTATTTATTTATTTTTAAAATGAGGAACTCTCTAGATTTAGAAAATAATTAGTATTTGTAAACTGCTAAAATAGTTTATGTTGAGCTTATCATAATCTTATATGCTGTTGCTTTAATCTAGGAAATATAGTATGAAAAGAAATATTCAGTGATTAGCTGGCAAGGGAATGCCAGGAAAAAATTGAAATAAATTTGCTTTGGGATATCAAGAATTGATTGCCATATTTTATTTTGATCTGAGTATTTTTTGGTGCTTTTAAAAAAATTTCTTAATGAGAATTCCTAGGTAAGGAATTAAAAATAAATTTTTAACGATTAAAAAATTATTTCACAAATAGTATCTTAGAGTTAGGGCTTAAAGAGCTATAATATAGGTAAAGTAAAAACTTAATTAAAATTGAAAAATGTAACATCAGGAGATTCAATATATTGAAAAGCACTTCTTAGAAATATTAAACGCATCATTAATAGAACTGAGTTAATTGCAATTATTCCTTATTTGCTGTGGAGCTATATTACTAAAATATACACTAAAAAAGTCTCATATACATGAGACTTGCTGGACAGAGCCTGATTTGGGGGTGTTTAAGTAAATTTTATATTCATTAATGCATTTTTTATGAACCCATATTTTTTTTTAAAGATTTTATTTATTTATTTAACAGAGATTGAGAGAGATCACATGTAGGCAGAGAGTTAGGCAGAGAGAGGGGGGGAAGCAGGCTTCCCTCTGTGCGGAGAGCTTGATGTGGGGCTCGATCCCAGACCTTGAGACCGTGATCTGAGCTGAAGGCAGAGGCTTAACCCACTGAGCCACTCAGGCACCCTGAACCCATATTTTTAAAGTACTATAGATATTATGTTTAAATCAGAAAACTATGAGTAATACCTTGAAAGAAGAGATTATTATCTTGAATATTCTAACTTGATAGGAATTCTGTAACAGGATAGTAGATTCTGAATTCGTTGGATATAAATGAATGTACTATATAATATGTAGATATTTATATTCCTGTTCTGTTTGGTTATAGCTTCATATTTGCCACTATATTTTTTCTTTTTGTTACTGAGAATGTCATTATTAGTGAAAACTCAACATTTTTTTTTTTTTTTACTTGAGAGGTAATGTATTTTCTTTATTTTTTTATAAATTACTTTTGTGTCTGTATGAGAATGTTAACATCAGGCAGAGCTATGAATAAAGGAACTTAAAAAAGAGTTTTCAGAGGCCCTTAATAACAAAATTTAAAAAGTTCTAAAAGTTTATATGATTTGATTTCTTTTAGTTATTTAAACTAGAAAATTTGAAGAGTTCTGTCATGTAGTGTGATTGGTAAAATACTGGTATATAAAGTGCATAGAAACAAATAGAATAAGGAAGTGAAAGTCGCGTCATAAAGAAAATGATGAAATTTTTATTGCAGCGTTCTTCTGAGAAGTCCAAATTTCAGGTGGCTGCCTTGCCAGTCATTGGTCATAAAGGAGACCTATCCTTAATGTTAGGATTTTTTGAAATTTCCAAACTTCAAAACATGAAGTATTATTACTGATTTTGTACCCTAATTTTTGTATTCGAAAGATACATCATTTATAAATCTACCTTAAGAAGGAAACTAAAAATGATTTAAAAAATTAACAACTAACAATAATTACCATATCTCTAGCTAGTATTCATTGTACCATTACTCTCTACCATTTTTCTAAGTGCTTTATATTCTCATGTTAATTTGGATTAAGTCTTTTGAAAGTCAGTACTGATAAATTCTAAATTAGGTTTTATAATCTGTTGAGTGGCAGAGCTGGGATTTGAACCTAGGCAATATCTCTTCACAGCTCATGCTCTTAACTTTCTGCTTTACTGCCACCAGATGTGATTATAGTATCAAGAATAGTGATTTAGATTTTACTATTTTTTTGTAATATGAAATTGCTTATCCTTCACAATTTTAACTTCAGATACACTGTCCCCTCAAGTTTCTGTCAAGTATCTCCTAGTATTACATGTATTAATTCCTTTCTCAAGGACGAAGCCTTTCATTTCACAGTGTGCATACATACATACACACATAGTTGTTAGATTCTATGGTAAAATAGTATACAATTACGGCAATAGAGCCATGAATGTAGTAGGAGTAAAAGGGTTTTTTTGGTGGGGTGGGTTTTTGGGAGGGCGGGGGGGAACTTCTTTGAATAGGGCCAAGAAAGGTTATTCTAAATCTTATATATGTTATACTTCTATTAACAGATGTAAAGAGTTGTATAGATGTATCTATACATAAATCTATATCTATAAATCTGTATCTATAAAGAGATGTATAGATGTATCTGTACATATATACAGATGTATAGATACTATAATCATAATCCAGTATAGCTAATACATTAGCTTTGGGATGTATTTTAAATTTCTGTATACATTTAGGTACTTCTGACATTTTTAGAATTCATAATATCTATTTCCTTTGTTCAGGAAGTTACTTATTCTGTACCTTCAACTATTAAACCACAAATGGACAAAAGGGACTCCTAAATAGTTGGGGGAAAAATTATAAAGTTTATGCATTAAACTTATGGACCCTAAGTATAGATCAATACTATACTATATATCAATACCAGTATGACTATATATCAGCACAATACTATACTTCATCATATACTTTCATATAAAATCACAGTAAGATCAGTAAGTATAAAGAATTAGAATATAAGTATAAATACTTAGTATTATACTAAATATTATACTAAGTAAAAATACTTAGAACTAAGTATAAAGGTGATTTCTTTATACCTATTGATCTTATTGTGATCTTTTATAAAATTCTTTTTTTTTTTTTTTAAGATTTTATTTATTTGACAGGGAGAGACACAGCAAGAGAGGAAACACAAACAGGGAGAGTAGGAGAGGGAGAAGCAGGCTTCCCGCTGAGCAGGGAGCCTGATGCGGACTCGATCCCAGGACCCTGGGATTGTAAGCTGAGCTGAAGGCAGACACTTAACGACTGAGCCACCCAGGCGCCCCCAAATTTAAAATTTAATAAAAATTTTTTGGCTTTCTAGTTATAGCAGGTAATGGTAGTATAATATGATGTTAATGATTTAGAAATCTAAAATGCTCTGAAAACCAGTTTTTTCTTAGCATATTTAGTAGCAAAACAGGATCTGAGCTGATGTAAGATTATTATTAATGGTCTTTGTTTACTCTCTTCTTAGTGTGAAACTACATTTTGCTACAGAAATATTAACACGTTTATTAGAGAATACTGCCTCAAACCTCACCAACATATTGTACAACATATCATATTTGCATTGTAGTTCCTTTCCAAACTCTAAAATATTCTGAATTCTCAAATATATCTGCCCTCAAGGATTTTAGATAAGGGACGACACACTTGTGTAATCAGGTACAGTGAGTGCAGTACAAATGAAAACTAGGATATAATGAACTAAGAAGATTAATCTAGTAACTCAAGCATGGCAAGGTGAAGTCTTTTAGCGTGGAGATATTTCTCAACTTGAATGATACATGGATCTCTTTTATCTATTTATTTTTTTTAAACATTTATTTATTTGAGAGAGAGAGATCACAGATGGAGAGGGCGAGGCAGACTCACTGCCGAGTGAAGAGCCCAGCATGGGGCTCCTTCCCAGGACCGTGAGATCATGATACATGGATCCCTTTTAAAGAAAAAAAAATTGTAGGTGCCATTTTAAGGATCACTGACTTTAGTTCCTGAAGATTTTAATAAGTCTTTCATTATTCTCTTTGAAAATAGTAAAATACATTTTTATGCTGTTGCTGAAATAAAAGCACAGAATGAAAGTTTGCAAAACTCTTGGCCCCCAGAGTATATCTATGGGACATCCTTACTTGAGAAACACTTATAAAGTGGCAAATAGTCCTATATGCTTAAGGAGTCCGTATAAATAGACGTTACAAGTCTGTTTATAATGATAAGCCTGAATCATAGTTAAAGGGGCTAAAATGTCTTTATGTCTTTAATGAATATGATTTTTTTTTTAAAAAAGATTTCATTTATTTATTTGTCAGAGAGAGAGGAGCGAGAGTGAGCGCAGGCAGACAGAGTGGCAGGCAGAGGCAGAGGGAGAAGCAGGCTCCCCGCCAAGCAAGGAGCCCTATGCGGGACTCAATCCCAGGACTCAATCCCAGGATGCCGGGATCATGACCTGAGCCTAAGGCAGCCGCCTAACCAACTGAGCCACCCAGGCGTCCCGATTTTTTTTTTTTTTAAAGGGGTGAGAAGAACCACCTCTATTTAGAAAAATGTGCACAATTTTTGATAAGTACCTTCCACCTCCAGGGAAGTGTCCAGTACCTACTTCCATTTGGGAATCACTATCACAATGAGCAACTCTCACTGATAGAGGAGTGAGTCAAATCTCTCAAGTGTGTTGAAGCAGGAGAAACTTAAACAATAAAATAATGCATCAGTGCTTTGGCACAAAAGTAAAGAATATTTAGACCGAAGACTAATTGCAAACCCAGAGAGAACCTAGTGCAGTAAGCTGAGTACTGAAGCTGGCTCTTGCCTTGAGGGTATTTACCAAATCAAGTGAGTTTCTGTTTTCTTAGCCTTGTGGGGCTCAGGAACAGGAAGCAAAGCCCAGACCCAGCCAAGGTAAAATACCTAGCAGGAAATAGTCTTCCCCATTACTGTGGAGCCCCAAAGGGCTATAACTTCTAGATGTGTAATCTAGATACTCTTTCTCTTCATGTCCTTAGAGAAGACAAAGAAAGTTATAAGAATATTGCTGCTAACAGGAAGAATAAAATCACTATTGAAAAATTTTTTTAACCACAAACTAGCCTTTCACACAGGTTTACTTGAATTCATCCTAAGAATTCAAAATGATTCTTCATTGTTACTACTCCTGGGGACTTGACAGAAGCAACACAAATCGTCACCATCAAAGAGTTGCTTTTAGTAAAGTTCTAATGAAATGAGTAGCTTAGGGGCGCCTGGGTGGCTCAGTTGGTTAAGCATCTGCCTTCAGCTCAGGTCATGATCCCAGAGTCCTAGGATTGAGCCTCACATTAGGCTCCCTATTCTGCAGGAAGTCTGCTTTTCCTTCTGCTCCTCTCCCCGCTTGTGCTTGTGTGCTCCTTCTCTGAAATAAATAAAATCTTAAAAAAAAGAAAAGAAAATGAGTAATTTGTAATAAAAATTACAAACAGTCTAGGGAAACAAGGCATAATATAAGAGAATCAGCAGAATCAGACTTGCCAATAGTTCACATCTTGGAATTATTAGATGTAAAATATAAAAATTATACATTTAATATGTTCAGTGACAACTTAAAATAAGGAAAAAGAAATAAAGAATCAGAGGTTTTAGAAATAAAAATATATAGTAAATTAAAATTAAAATTCAAAAGATAGATAAAAGTAAATAGACCTCACTGAAGAAAAATTGATACAATGAAAGATAGTCCTCTGAAGAAATCCAGAATGCAACACAAAGAAAAAAATGGAAAATATAAAAGAGGCTAATAAAGGGGAAAATTGTAAGAGAAAACAGAACACCTTTAGAAAAATATCCGGTCTCAGTAACAATAATGGAAGTAGACGACCATGAAATTATATACTCAGTAGAAAGAAATTTAACAACTATGACCTATTCTAGTTAAACCTAGAATTCTATAGCTAGCAGAAATGTCTTTCCTAAACAAAGGATTAAATAAAGATGTGCTCAAGTAAATAAAATCTGGAAGTTCAAAAGCAGTCCATGTTTTATGTAGAAAGAAAATGGTCATAGCTAGTATGAGATTCAAGAAGGAATAATCAGAGTGGTAAGTATATGGGTAAATTAAAATTAACTATAAGTAATACTATTATTAACCATAAATAGTAAAAGCTAGAACTAAATTAACAATTATTATAGTTGTTTACTAAATACCCATTATTTTATAAACCAGGAGGAGGTGATTGGAGCTAGTATTCAAAAGGTCTTTTTTCTTTAAGATTTTATTTGTTTATTAGAGAGAGAACACAAGTAGGCAGAGAAGCAGGCAGAGAGAGGAGGAAGCAGGCTCCCTGCTAAGCAGAGAGCCCAATGTGTGGCTCGATCCCAGGACCCTGGGATCATAACCTGAGCCAAAGGCAGAGGCTTTAACCCACTGAGCCACCAAGGTGTCCCTCAAAAGATCTTTTTATTACTCAGATTAAAGATAACTTTAGATTTTGATAAGAATGCATGATAAAAATTTTAAGGTAACACTTTAGTAATAGAAATAAATATCTAAGTTCCAAACTAATAAATGATAAAAAATGAAAGCAGCGGAAAAAGAATTCTAAAGAAGGCCAAAAAAGAGAAAGAAATATGGAGTAAAATATCAAATAAAGTGTTAGAAATAAACATATCTATACCTTATATTTAAAATGGGGTTTAAAGCAGAGACTGGAAGGAAACAAGAGGAAAAAATGTTTAAAGTAAAATGATGGAAAAAAATATATAAGGCAAATATTGGTGGAAAGAAAGCTGGCATATCATTTGAAATAGATGTTAAAACTAGTAGAATTAGGGATGCCTGAGTGGCTCAGTCAGTTAAGTGGCTGCCTTCAGCTCAGGTCATGATCCTAGTGTCCTGGGATCAAGTCCCACATAGGGCTCCTTTCTTGACAGGGAGCCTGCTTCTGCTTCTGCCTGCCTGTGCTTTCTCTCTGACAAATAAATAAAATATTAAAAAAAAAAACTAGTAGAATTACTACAGAAAAAAGAATTGATACAAAATGGTAAATGCTTCATTTTTGCCAGGAATACTAGAAGCTTTAAATTTGTATACAACTAATAACTGTAACCACAAAAAAAGCAAAAATTAACAGAACTACCAGGAAAATCTAATTTCACCAGCATAGTAGGAGATTGTAATATATCTTCCTCAGTATTTAATAAAACAGACCCCCAAATTGGTACAAATATAGAAAATTTAAACTATGTAGTTAACAAGCTTAATTCAGTAGACATCTATTTCATCCAATCACTGGATGGATGTATTCATCCATCAACTGAATCATGAAAATCAACGACACACTAGGACCAAACAAGTTTTAATACATTTCAAAGGATTAGTATCCTATGGACCATTTAAATTAGAAATCAGTTAGGAAAAAAGATCACATGGCAATTAAGAAGCATTCTTCTAAATAACTCATGAATGGGACGCCTGGGTGGCTCAGTTGCTCAGTTGGTTGGACGACTTCCTTCGGCTCAGGTCATGATCCTGGAGTCCCGGGATCGAGTCCCGCATCGGGCTCCCAGCTCCATGGGGAGTCTGCTTCTCTCTCTGACCTTCTCCTCGTTCATGCTCTCTCTCACTGTCTCTCTCTCAAGTAAATAAATAAAATCTTTTTTTTTTAAAGATTTTATTTATTTATTTGACAGAGAGATTACAAGTAGGCAGAGAGGCAGGCAGAGAAAGAGAGGAGGAAGCAGGCTCCCCGCTGAGCAGAGAGCCTGATGTGGGACTCGATCCCAGTACCCTGAGATCATGACCTGAGCCGAAAGCAGCGGCCCAACCCACTGAGCCACCCAGGCGTCCCAATAAATAAAATCTTTTAAAAAAAAAATAAATAACTCATGAATGAAAGAAAAAATGTTAACAGAGCTTGACCTGCTCTTTGGGAGGAGATGTTAGGTCATCCCTCAAGTTTGCTTGTAGCAAACAAAACCCTGAAAAAAAAGCCCAAGTGAAGGCTTTTCATTCTTGGCATATATAGCAAGAATGTTCAAGGATGCCAATGCTCAAGATTGGTTCCCGCAACAGAAAGGATACAAGTTTTTTTAAGATTTATTTTATTTTAGACAAAGAGACAGAGAGCGGGACCTGGCATAGGGACAGAGAGACAGGGAGAGAGAGAATCTCCAAGCAGACTACCAGCTATTGGGGAGGCCCATGTAGGACTCGATCCCAGGACCCTGAGATCATGACCTGAGCTGAAATCGAGTTGGATGCTTAACCAGTTGAGCTACCCAGGCACCCTGGGAAGGAATTCTTAAATGAGAAATAAACTACAGTAACTATAAAGCAAAGGGTTAATAAATTCCACCATATTAAAGTTAACTTTTTCATTCATAGACAACTAATAGACTAAAAAGACAAAGCACCTACTAGGAAAAGATATTTGCATTACATGTAAAGATTAGTATACAAACAATACAAGTGACTTAAATAGACAATTAATAGAAGATTTTTAAAAAATATTTATTTATTCACTTATTCATTTGTTTATTTGTTGTTTATTTGTTTGTCAGAGAGCCAGAGAGCACAAGCAGGGAGAGCAATAGAGGGAGAAGCAAGCTCCCCACTGAGCAAGGAGCCCCATATGGGACTCCATCCCACAACTCTGGGATCATGACCTGACCTGAGGTCAGGTGCTTAACCAACTGAGCCACCCAGGTGTCCCAGAAGATAATTCTTATGTACAGGTTTCTCCTGCTATCCAAAAGTAGAATCTTCCTACAAAACCTTAGGAAGCTCAAGTGGTGTAAAGTAAAGAAGAAATTACCATTAATTTATATGGAAATATATATGAACATTCCCAAAGCCAAAAAAAGGAACCTCCCATAGGCTTTTCTGGTACCTTAGGACACATCTTACCAAGGGATACACAAAATAAGTCAAAATAAAGCCCAGAATTCCACAGGTACCATTCAAAGCTATGGCAACTTGACGCTAAGGGGCTGAGTATAGCCCCTTTGGGGAAGGAGCTTGGCAGTGCCATTCCCTGCTCAGGGTTCACACATGCTTCAGAACAGACCCTAAATCCTATTTTCACTTTGTGCCTTTTCCTAAAAGTGAAAATCATCTTCAACAGGTACTAATGTAGGTCTTTTGTAGAAGCAAAGTAGTATAATAACTTCAAAAAGCGGGGAATACCTACATGTTCAACCCCATTACTAATCTGGGAAATGCCAAGTAAAACACAAGGAGATGAAATTTCATAGTCATCAGGTTGGCAAAAAAATGTTTTTGAGGAGTACATGGAGTAAATAGAATACACATATATTCCTGGTAACAATTTGTCATGACCAGTTAAAGTGGAAGAGAAGAATGCTCTGTGACCCAGTAATTCTACCCAATATATCCTGCTTTTAGTTGTGTACCCCACTAAAGTTCTTGGCAGTTGTATTCCAAGAGGTAGGAACAAGGATATCCATAACAATGCTACTTGTAATAGCCTCAAACATAAATAAATAATTGTCCACAAGAGTATAATAAATTTTGGTATATTCATAAAGTAGAAAGAATAGTTGTCATCTTTAGAAGTGAATTATTGCTGCAATAATGTTAATGAATTTGGTGGGGGGAAAAGTAAGTTTCAGTACAATTCTATTTTATATGATGTTTATTTTTTTTTAAAGATTTTTTATTTTATTTATTTGACAGAGAGACATCACAAGTAGGCAGAGAGGCAGGCAGAGAGAGAGGAAGAAGCAGGCTCCCTGCTGAGCAGAGAGCCCAATGCTGGACTCGATCCCAGGACCCTGAGATCACGACCTGAGCCAAAGGCAGCGGCTTAACCCACTGAGCCACCCAGGTGCCCTTTTTATGATGTTTAAAAAACAAAGCGGGTGGGGCACCTGGGTGGCTCAGTCCTTAAGCGTCTGCCTTCAGCTCAGGTCATGATCCCAGGGTTCTGGGATCGAGCCCCCACATCAGGCTCCTTACTCTGCGGGAGGCCTGCTTCTCCCTCTCTGACTCCCCCTGCTTGTGTTTCCTCTCTTGCTGTGTCTCTCTCTGTCAAATAAATAAATAAACTTCAAAAAAAAAGAAGGAGAGGGAGCTAAAATAATGGTTAGGGGTCCTAACATGATAGAAGTATAAAGAAAAAATCTTTTTTTTGCCTAGTGTTTGATACAGTCAATTAAAAATATGGATAAATAAATAAATAAACTCTGTGTGTCAGTAACCAACATTTTATGTTTAGAAGGTTTCTTAGTTATTTTGGGCCAAAGAGCTATCAATAATAGCTCTTACAATACCTCTAATATCCGGGTAATATTGTAAATTCTATACCTTAGTTTCCCTTCTCTGAGCTCTGTCAAGCATTTCCTCTCAGAACATTATTAATACTGACCTAAGCAAAAATGCTCTTCTCTAACCTTTTGGGAAATGATCCAAGAATTCCAATATGGAATTTTGTTTCTCGTGTCCTAGAGTAGACTATCATTGTAATATTGAACATAGTATGGAAATATGCAGATCTCTATTAAATATTTTTGAGAGATGAATGGGCTGCACAGATGTGAAAAAATGTTACATTTTAATCCTGAGCCCTCTTCTCAAGATACTGCTCTGGCCTTATACACAGTGAAGCTCTAGGCAGGAGTTACAGAGTGATTATACTGGGCTTGTTTGAACTCTCCACTGTTAAATTATTCTTGTCTCAAGAAATTCAATTTTTTCTGAAATGTAGAAGACTTGGGAGTCTTAACACCAATGTGTACTTTGCAAAATTGTCTTGTACATTTACCTACTTTTTTTGTAGCATTATCTTGGTTTTAGGAATTGGTTTATTAGTGGATGTATTCATTACTTGGGTTATGCTAGTTATGCTCCTAGGAAATTAGAGTACAGTTTTCAAACCCCACATCATAGTCTCTTGACCCTAATGCTTATTTTGAGTGACATTTATTATGTGTAACAATTACGTGTGATTTGTTGTTTATTTATTTATTTGACAGAGAGAGACACAGCAAGAGAGGAAACACAAGCAGGGGGAGTCAGAGAGGGAGAAGCAGGCCTCCCGCACGTGAGGTATTGTTCTTAAAAGATTAATAAAAGGAAATGTTACATCACTAGCTCAGATTTCCTTTTATTTCTTTACTTGTTCTGCTTTGAAGCAAACTTCCATGCACATTATTAATGACCTGTTATTGAGTGGTTTCAGTTCATTTTAAGAAGCAGTTTCTTATAAAACTAGATTTTGTTTTGGTATAAAACTAGAATTTTCCAAACAAAAGTAAAAGCTTTTTAAAAAAAATTTTGGTGTGAAATATACAGGTCTTTCTTATGTAATATTACATATTATATATTTTTGAAAACATTAAAATATTGTGCTAGCTGATAGGTCAGCTCGCCTAAAAGTATGAAGCTTTGTAACCAGAACACTAACAAAAATAAATTTTAAGAATACTAGAATATTTTAAAAGATATATTAAATTTATTACAAATAAAGAAATACAATTTAGGAATTTTTTTTTTTTAAGTGAAAATAGCCTGATGGAAGGGTATGCAAGGAAGGGTTGAAGCTGCAAGGTTATGGAGGGCAGGATAAAATGCATAAAAATTTGTGGAGAGAAGAGCTCATTAACACTTCCAAGAAAATGCATGTGGGCAAGCTGTGCCAAGAGGAAGAACATGGGTTGAATGAGAATTGTGTACAATACTGTATTTTCAGCAGCTTGCAGCTTTCCACTACGTTAGCCTATTTTAGGTTCAGCTGTTATTACTTAGTATTGCAAAAACATAAGCTGGTAAAAATCACTTACAAACCAATGTGATTATCACATTGTACTAAAATCTTTCCCCTATTTACCAGTGAGCTAATTTGTGTTACAGAAAAGCTTGGTAGCAAAATAGACTGTACTGAATTTAAGAGGTGACTTTTGTTCGGGTTTTTTTTTCCTTTTGTTTTTTTTCTGTGTGTGTGTTTTTTTCTGAGGTGGCTTCTGTTTTTAACTTATAATCTTTGATAAGTCCTTGATCTTTTTGTGATTTGATTCTTTGTTAAGTGGAAACACTAAAAAATAATCCAGGACAGCTCTTCCCCTTGAATGCATTTTAATTTTTTATTCTAAAAATAATAAACACATTAAAGAAAAAGTGGTAAAGAGATCAAAGAAAAAATTATCAAGTTAATAAAAACTACTTTTAGTGTTTTATATATTTTTACTTTTTCACTAATTTATAATCTTTTTTGTTTACTTCACAGTCTTCAAGAAAGTTATCATTATTTTTTTAGTTTTATTTATTTATTTGACGGACAGAGATCACAGGTAGGCAGAGAGGCAGCCAGAGAGAGAGGAAGGGAAGAAGGCTCCCTGCTGAGCAGAGAGCCCCAAGCAGGGCTCAGTCCCAGGATCATGGGATCATGACCCTAGCCGAAGGCAGAGGTTTTAACCCACTGAGTCACCCAGGAGCCCCAAGAAAGTTATTTTTAGTGACTAAATATTAGATTGAATTGATGTACTTCAGTTAAATTAGCTATTTCTCTATAATGTATAAGATATTTATACTTTTCTACTGTCTTTAATAATTCTTGGATGAGTGTGTGTGTGTGTGTGTATAAAAGACGAGGGAGACAGAGACAATCTATTTTTCCTGTGTAGTATTATTTCACAAAGTGATTCATAAATGAAATTATTGGGTCAAAGAATATGACTTTTTAAATTTGAAGTATAGTTGACATAGCATATTAAACTAGTTTTGGGTGTACAACATAGTGATTCAACAGCTGTATACATTACAAAATCCTCATCACAATAAGTGCATTACAATATTACTGTTATTCCTTTGAAGATGTATATATTTATTTTAGATGAGGAGGGTGGAGGAAGAGGGGGAACATCCTCAAGTAGACTCCCCACTGAGTGCGGACTCCCCCCAAGATCTTGACCTGAGCTGAAATCAACAGACGCTTAACTGCCTGAACCACCCAGGCACCCCAGTACATTACAATATTATTGACTATTTTCCCTGTCCTAAACTTTTCATCCCCGTGACTTACTTAATTTACAGCTGGAAGTTTGTATTTCTTATTCCCTTTCAACCCATTTCACCCATCCCTCCATACTCTTCCTTTTAGTAACCACCTGTCTTTCATATTTATAAGTCTATTTCCTTTTTTTTTTTTTTTTAAGATTTTATTCATTTATTTGACAGAGAGAGATAGCGAGAGCAGGAATATGAGTAGGGGGAATGGAAGAGGGAGAAGCAGGCTTCCTGCTGAACAGGGAGCCCTATGTGGGGCTTCATCCCAAGACCCCGGGATCATGACCCGAGCTGAAGGCAGACACTTAACAAATGACTGAGCCACCCAGGTGCCCCTATGAGTTTATTTCTTTATTGATATTATTGGTTTTGTTTTGTTTTTTAGATTCCATAGGTAAGTGAAATCATATGGTTTTTGTCTTTCTGTCTAACTTATTTCACTTAGCGTAATATTCTCTAAGTCCATCCATGTTTTCACAAGTGACAAGATTTCATTCCTTTTTATGACTAATACTGCATTGCTTATATATACCATATCTTATTTATCCATTCATTTAACAGTGGACACTTAAGTTGCGTCTGTACCTTGGCTGCTGTAAACATAGGGGTGCTCCTGTCTTTCTGAATTAGTGTTTTTGTTTTCTTTGGATAAATACTCATAAGTGGAATTACAAGATCCTGTGGTACCTATTTTTAATTTTTCAAGGGACCTCCATACTGTTTTCCACAGTGGCTGTACCAATTTCTATCTCACCTAGTGGTTTGTGGGAGTTCCCTTTTTTCCGTGGCCTCACCAATAATTGTTATTTCTTATAATTCTCATAGTAGCCATTCTGCCTGGTATAAGGTGACATCTCATTCTGGTTCTGCTTTTGCATTTCCCACATGGTTAGTGATGTTGGGCATCTTTTCATGTGTCTGTTGTCCATCTGGTGTGTCTTTGGGAAAATGTCTATTTAGGTCCTCTGCTCATTTTTAATTGGATTATTTAGGGGGGGTTTGGTGGTGTTCTTTATATATTTTGGATATTTAAACCCTTAACATATATATCATTTACAAAACTCTTGTCCCATTTAGTGGAGAAAACCTTTTGTCTCGTTTATGGTTTCCTTTGCTCAGCAAAAACTTTCTAGTTTGATATAGCCCTATTGTTTATTTTTGCTTTTGTTCCCTTTGCCTGAGAAGACAGATCCAGAAAAATATTGCTATAGTTGATGTCTAAGAGATTAGTGACTGTTTTCTTTTAGGAGTTTTCTGGTTTCAGGTCTTTTCTTTTCTTTTTTAAATATTTTTAAAAGATTTTATGTATTTATTTGACAGACAAAGATCACAAGCAGGCAGAGAGGCAGGCGGGGGTTGGGGGGACAGTATTCTCCCTACCGAGCAGGGAGCCCCATGCGGTGCTTGATTGCGGGACCCAGAGATCACTACCTGAGCCGAAGGCAGAGGCCTTAACCCACTGAGGCACCCAGGTGCTCCTGGTTTCAGGTCTTATATTTAGATCTTTTATCTATTTTTTAATGTATTATTATTATTTTTAAAGATTTTATTTATTTGAGAGACCGTGAGAGAGGGAACACAAGCAAGGGGAATGAGAAAGGAAGAAGCAGGCTTCCCAGTGATCAGGGAGCCCGATGTGGGGCTCAATCCCAGGACCCTGGGATCATGACCTGAGCTGAAGGCAGACGTTAACAACTGAGCCACCCAAGCCCCAGGTCTTTAATTTATTTTTAGTTTATTTTTGTATATTGTTTAAGTGGTCCAGTTTCATTCTTAGGAATGTAGCTGTCCAGTTTTCCCAGCACCATTTATCAAAGAGGCTCTCTTTTCCCCATTTTATATTCTTGTCTCCTTCATTGTACCTTAATTGACCATATATGTATGGGTTTATTTCTGGGTTCTCAATTCTGTTCCATTGATCTGTGAATTATTGAGTCAAAGAATATGACATTTTTAATGATTCTTGGTACATATTGCCAGTTAGTATTCCAAAATGGCACTAGCTCCTTGCCCAAAATTTTGTATTAAATATAATATTTTTTAAACCATTGTTAATTTGGGCAAAAGTAGATAATATTTTTATTACTAATATTTGTGCTTACTGCATTGTGACAAATACATTGTCATATTTAATACCACATTTGTGTTTTGCTTTGAGTTTCTTTGATTATCAGTGAAGTTGGGTATTTTCTAATGTATGTTTGCTTTTTACATACTTATTTCATTTGTGAGAAAAGATGATTTGCCTGTTTATTGTGGTGGACTTTGTATTCTAAGTGGATGATGTCCTAAAGTATACTAAAAGGATAGTTTAGAAACAGCTCTTTTTCTCTCCTTGAAAATACAGTCACAGTTCAAACCTTCCTAAGAGAATGTCACCCTTTCAGTGTCAGTACTTGTTTTTTTTTTTTTTTTAACTGTGCTTGGCTGTACACTTTGTGTAATCTTTGGCATCTATGCTGCCGTAATACTGCTTTACATCTTAAAGTAATGGATTTTATTCTAAACTTGTAATTCAGAGAAATAATATATATTTGCAACCATCTGAATTAGTTTCTGAGGAGAATATATGTTATTCTCATATCTGTCAACAATGTCTGTCTGAATTAGTATTGCTAAAAATATCAGCTACTTAAGAATTCAAGTGAATTCTCATTGACACATTTTTTTTGAAATTCTCTATGGGTAGAGAGACTTTGGTGGTAAAGTGAATAATTTGGTCCTCTACATAGGATAGAAAGTCATCTCGGACATATATTACTTGCACATATGCATGCACACGTGTGCATGTTTATGAATATGTGGCTTCCATACCTGAAATACAAACCAAATTTTTACAGTTTGATCTTTTCCTTCTTAAAGTATCTTGGTATGTTAAGTTATAAATACAGGTCTAAGTAAGAAAAATAGGAACTGGATGTGGAGAGAATAGTAGTAAGATTTAAAATAGATGGGACTGGGTCATTGGTATTCAACAATGATGAGTTTGCATTCTTACCCGGATAATGTAGTAGTTGTGGTTCCGAAGTCAGTCTGCCCAGGTTTAAATTCTGTTGTTTCCCATTATTAACCAGGTAAGCTAAAACACGATGCTAACCTCTGAGTTATTTTCCTCATTTATAAAATTGGGTTAATAATAATGCCTACTTTATAGGGTTTAATTGATGGTTAATTGAGATATAATTTGTAATGTTCAGCACAATACCTGGCCCCAAAAATATTAGCTGATGCTGTTAGTAATAAGAGCTTTGAGACTACATCTATTAATAGCTACCAGAATCCAGATAGACTGTTACACATGTAAAATTGACTGGTTTCATAGTTTTTGGAGTAACCTGCCAGCTTTGTTCTAAGTGAAATAAAACTGTGGGGGTATTTCTCTTATTTCAGTTATATAAGCATAAGTAGATTGAATAGGATAATGGAAGATAGAAAGTTTTTCACTGAATTCATAAATGAGGTACTTTTATGAACCACTAAAAATGAATTTAATAGTACATTACTTGTATCACTTTTCTTTTTGGTCACTTATTTTCCCATGATATGTTTTTTGCCTTGAAGTATGTTTCAAAGGCAAAACAAAAGACATTTAAGAAAATAGAAATGAAAAAGGATAGTTTAGAAATAGCTTTTTTCCCCTTCTCCTGGAAAATTACAGTGATAATTCAAATTTTACTTAGAGAATGCCAGCATTTCATTGTCAATATTTGATGAGATGATATAGAATTCAGTTAAAATATTGAATGTAATAAATTTATAGTAAATAATAATTTTGTTGATAGTGGATTTAGTAAGAAATGTTATCTTTTTAGTATAATCTATAAAAATATTAGAAGTTATTTATCTCTTTGTAGTAATATTTCGATTTGAGGAAAGGGTTTGTTTGGAATTATTGTTTAAGCAATATTTTAAATTTGGCTTAATACTGAATTTAAATTTATTAAATAAATATTTATTTGAATTTCAATGTATTCAATTTAAATTTGGTTATTTTCTATATCGAGTAAAGTCATATATCCTTAAAATGCATGGATTATCTAGTCTTATAATTCAAAGAAAGTCTGCTCATTTTTTTTTTAATATTTTATTTATTTATTTGTTAGAGATAGAGAGAATGCAAGCACAGGCAGACAGAGCAGCAGGCAGAGGCAGAGGGAGAAGCAGGCTCCCTTCCAAGCAAGGAGCCCGATGTGGGACTCTATCCCAGGACACTGGGATCATGACCTGAGCCAAAGGCAGCTGCTTAACCCACTGAGCCACCCAGGCGTCCCAGAAAGTCTGCTCATTTTTAATAACAATAACCATTACGAGGCTGTTACTGTAGGCTGGGGACTTTAATAAGTATTCAAAATAGATTATTTACTTGTATTAATATCACTCACATATGGTGTTACAATGCTGTATTTTATTTACAGCCATTTCAAATAATATGAAATAAGTTCTCTTCCTTGGATTGTAACCTTTAATGTCTTTGTTGTACAAATATTGTGCTTCAATATTATGTGGGCTAATTGCAAAATTTCTGATTTGTGATATTTAAATATGTATTTTCATTTTCCATGAGCTTAAGAGTCTTAAGTATCATATTGATTGACAATTGTTTTCTTTATTGCAGAACTGTAAGAGTAAATGGGTCCAGTAATTGGAATGACTCCAGAAAAGAGAGCTGAAACTCCAGGAGCTGAAAAGGTTGCAGGATTAAGCCAGATTTACAAAATGGGAAGCTTGCCTGAAGCTGTTGATGCTGCCAGGCCAAAGGCCACTGTAGTGGACAGTGAGTCAGCAGATGATGAACTCACAAACTTGAACTGGCTTCATGAAAGTACTAATCTTCTAACAAACTTCAGCTTTGGAAGTGAGGGTCTTCCAATCGTTAGTCCATTGTATGACATAGAGGGAGATGATGTGCCATCCTTAGGACCATCTTGCTATCAGAACCCAGAAAAAAAATCAGCAACTGCAAAGCCCCCATACTCCTTTAGTCTTCTCATTTACATGGCTATTGAACACTCTCCAAATAAATGTTTGCCTGTCAAAGAAATTTATAGCTGGATTTTGGACCGCTTCCCATATTTTGCTACTGCACCAACAGGCTGGAAGAATTCTGTCCGACATAATCTGTCCCTGAATAAATGTTTTCAGAAAGTGGAAAGAAGCCATGGCAAGGTCAGTGTTTATGAACATTGCTGTATTTAGGGAGGGTGGGGGAGAATTAACTTCGAGACCTTAAAATATGGGGAAACTAAAGGAAGACAAAAAATTGTCAACTCATAATTACTTCAGTTTGAGCCTAATTATATTCATCACTTGCTTTCATTGAGATGTTTTTAAATTTCTTAAATATTGATATAAATCTAACAATTTCAGTCTACTATAGGACATAAATTAGTTTTCTAATGTTCTAATTTTCTATGCTTAGTTTCTATAGTGTTCTGCCACTCTCAGTATGTTATTTATTCAGTATGACAGTCTCAGACTTATAATTGGAATGTAGACCATTTACATTAATGTAATGGATATGGTTGGCTATAAATCTGTCATTGTGCTATTTTTTGTTTGTTCTATTCTTTTCTTCCACTTTTCCCGTCTTTTTAAGGATTGAGTATTTTTTTTGTGATTCACTCTTATCTCTACAATTGGCTTATCAGCTATTCCCTTTTGGGCGGCTGCTGGTGATGGTGGTGGTTGCTCTATACTTTTCAGTATTTATCTTTAATTTATCACATTTATCTTCAAAAAATATCATTATACTATTTTTTATAGTTGTTTTGTTTTGTTTTGTTTTTTTGACAGAGATCACAAGTAGGCAGAGAGGCAGGCAGAGAGAGAGGAAGGGAAAGCAGGCTCCCTGCCAAGCAGAGAGCCCGATGCAGGGCTCGATCCCAGGACCCCGGGATCATGACCTGAGCCGAAGGCAGAGGCTTTAACACACTGAGCCACCCAGGCACCCCTCATCATTATACTATTATACCACTTATTATATGGCTTTACACAAAAAAAGTTGACTAATCCTGATGTTATGTTATCAGGATCAATTCCTTTTTCATGGATAAGTATATGTAATATTTCTTATAGTTGAAATCTAGCAATGAATTTATAAGAATCTTTTTGTGGATGTTAAGAAATTTTTTTTTTCTTGAAGTATTTTAAAGATGGTACTGTCTTGTGTTCTGGCGTATACAGTGTCTGATAAGAAGTCTGCAGCCATTCTTATATTTGTTCCTCTGTGATGTTTCTTCTTTTTCTTTTTCTGTCTGACTTCCAAGACTTTTCTCTTTATGTCATTATTTCAGCAGGTTGGCTGTGGTGCGCCAAGGTGTGTGTTTATTTTTATCCTGCTTTGGTTTTTTGGAGGTTCTTGGATCTGTGATTTGTTGTCATTTATTTAATTTAGAAAAGTTTTGCTCATTAGCTATTCAGATATTTCTGTGGCTCACTTCCCACTTCTGGGACTCCAAGTAAAAATATGTTAGACCTTTGCTATTGTCTCACCTCTTAGTTGCTCTGCCCTAGTTTCTAGTCTTTTGTCTTTTTGTTTCAGTTTGGATCATTTCTTTCAATCTTTTTTGGTTTAGTCTTCCCTCTCATATGTTTATTCTGTTGATAAACCTGATAAAGGACTTCTGCATATTTATCATCTGTAGCTTGTTCATTTGCCTTTTTTTTTGTTTGGCAGCAAAGCAGGGTTTATTGAGTGATAATAAAGTGATAATACAAAGGTCCCAAAGAGGGAAGGAGGGAACTCAAGAGGTCGCCCTTCATTTGCCTTTTTAAAAGTAGTCTCCATCTTTCTGCTAAAATTTCCCACCAGACCCATAAATATATTAATTGTAAGTAGGGTTTCTGTCTAATAATTTTAATATCTCCTCCATCTCTGGGTCTGATTTTGTTGACTGTTTTATCCTGTTCTCTGTGTGTTTCATAATTTTGGACTAAATGTCAAACATTGTAAAAGAATGGTAGAGACTTCGGTAGATAATATTTCTGTCCAGAAATAAACATGCCTCTACTTTTGTCAGGTTGTTAGCGTGAAACAGGTATAGGTCAATTTAGGTAATAACTGGGCTGGATTTAGCTTTTGTGGTTGTCGTAGTTATCTTCTGAGTACCAAAGGCTTCAAATTCATGCAGAGATGGACTGCTAATACTTGGGCTTAATGTGAGTCCTGGAGTGTCAGATGATTTTTCTTAGCATTTCTGCTCTACCTTGATCTTTCAGCTTGTGATACATTTGGGGGCAAGAAGGGAATTACATATTTTGCTCTGTGCTCTTGCCCCTCCCACAGCAATTGCTGTTACTTGGTATGAGGCTCTTGGGGTAGGAACATGAGTTTCTTGACTTTTTTGCTCTAGTTTTAGTATTAAGCAGGCTTTGTATGCCTGTGTCTCAAAAGCAGGACTTTCCTTTCCTTCCCTTGGAGCAGACAGCCTCTCCCATCTACTCAGAGTGAAGTCTAGTGGTGGCTTCTTCATGTGGCTAGTGGTTGACATATTAGACAGTATAGATACATGATATTCCTGTCATTGTAGAAAGTCTTATTGGACAGCACTGCTCCAGAGCTCGGGCCAGTTTCCTGCTCATTCATTTCAAGGTAAATAAACTCTGCCTAGTATCAATGAGAGGTCCTGGTACAAGTAAGTTACCATTCCCTTTCTCAGGGCAGCAGATCTCTGCTTTGTATCATCTGGGCATGAGCGGATTTCCTGCCCCTTACCTAATGACACATGGCCATTGCCTAGTGTCACTAAAGTGTGAGGATAGTCGAGTGTTGTATTTTTCTCCAGCAATAACCATCCCTTATCTGGAACTGGGGTGAGGAGGGTGTTTTGCCTGTCTCTGAGTGGCAGACAGCTTTTGCTTCATAGCGGAGCTTTGTCCAGTATGTAAGGCAGATTGTGTTCCTTTCCCACAGTGACATCTGATCTCATCTTATGGGCATGTAAAGCCCAGAATATGGATGAAGTTTGCCTGATAGCCTTGTTCAGCCTTAAATCTTAGTATATTCTGCACATCCATCACCATCTCCGTGAGTGTCACTGTTAGGTCTCTTGTCCTGTCTAAAGTCTTCCTATGGAGCACTGGATGGAGGCCTATAGAAAAATGCTGGCTAATAGATGCAGACCTTTTTATATGGGAATGGCAAGGATGCTAAATTATCTTGCTAGCTCACACTTGGGTTTTAAAAATTTGTTGTTGTTTGAACATTTTATTTATTTATTTATTCTTGAGAGAGAGATCATGGCAGAGATAGTGAGAGAGAGCACTAACAGGAGGAGGAGGGAGGAGAGGGAGAAGCAGGCTCTCTGCTGAGCAGGGAGCCAGCTCCGGGGTTGATCCTGGGACCATGACTTGAGCTGAAGACAGACACTTACCTGACTGAGCCACCCAGGTGCCCTGCTTTTAAGAATTTGTTAAAATGAAAAAAAAAAAGTGGGGTGAATGGGAGAGGGAGAAGCAGGCTTCCTGCCAAGCAGAGAGCCCGAAGCCCAATGTGGGGCTTGATCCCAGGATCCTGGGATCATGACCTGAGCTGAAGGCAGATGCTTAACAACTGAGCCACTCAGGTGCCCCATGGTTTTTGTTTTTGTTTTTAACCTTACTTTATGACAGCCACTATTTCTGTGCTCTCCCAAAGGTAAAACAGTTCGTGTATTCCATCTCTCCTAACAGAGGCCTGTCACACTTTAGAATTTAGTTCTTTCTGTTGTCTGTGGCCTTAGCTCTCAGATGAGCTCATAAAATACTACGATTTTATGGATTATTTTGTTTTTTTCTTGTTAGGCTGGGAACAATGTTCTCTAATGCTTTCTGTCCCCCAAGTGGTAGCAGAACTCTCCTATTCTTGTTTTGAATAAAAATTATGAGCAAGTAGTTATGTTTTTAAGTGACTGAAGGATTTTTCTAAGGTAGTGCTGTTCAAGTTTAAGTGTATACACTGATATCTGGGGCTTTTGTTAAAATGCAGATTCTGACTCAGGAAATCCAGAGTGGAGATGAGGCTTTCTTTTCTAACAGGTGCCCCATTGATCCTGGTGCCATTAGTCCATGAGTAGCAAGACATTAGGATATATCATCATCCATCATCATCTTACAGCTAACTTAAAGGAGGTTGCATTAGTTATCTTTCATAACATATTGCTATCTAACACATTGTCTACTGCACATGGGATATTTATGAAGACCAACTAAGTGTTAGGCCATTAAAAAAGCCTCAGTAATGTCAAAGGATCAATCTCTGTCATAGCGTCTAAGAGGCCTCCAGATGAGCCCTACCTTCCGCTATTCCTGCCCTTGTAGAATTCCCTTCAGTAATGAATAGGGTGGACCTATTTAACCACGAGGATATTGTGGAAATGATGCATCTTGCCTTTTGAGGCTAGGTCATAAAAAGCACTATAGCTTCCATCTTGGGCTCTTGGATAACTAGCTGTAGGGGAAGCCAGATGCCATATCATAAGGACATTTAAGCAGCCTTATGGAGAGGCTTATGTGTCAAGGAAATATGGCCTTCTGCCAACAGTCATGTGAATAAGCCGTCTTGGAAGCAGATTCCCCCAGCCTTTCAGATGACTAAAAGTTTTAGGAATGTTGGACATGTTCTCTCCAACATGTATTATTAGATCTTATTTTGAATTATATCACTTCTTTATTTTCTAGTTTTAGACCTGTTGTGTTTATGCTTATGTTGGGACCTAGAACTGGAACTGTCTACTAGGTACTTAGAAATATGGTACAGGAATAGTGGTAATATTAGATTAAAGTCCTAAATTTGGAAGTCATCAGCACTGATTTTTCAGCTGAAAAATCTGAAACTGAACTAAACAACTGAAACAACTGAAAAATTCAGTTGTAGGAGGGTAAGTTTAAGGGTGAATGAGCAACAGCATTAAATGTTGCAGAACTCTTGAAATGATTGGTTAAGAAGTGATTGAGACAACTAGCTGCCAACAGATTAGGATTAAAAATATGGTGTGCTGGTATATGTGGGGTAGGGATTGAGTAAGGGGTGAGGATATAGCTTTTATAGATTTTCACAGTATAAATATTTCCATCATGGCCAGTTTCAAACTATTAGCATTCCGTCATTAAATGTGAAGTTGATTGGAGATGTTTACAATGAGCAGTACACACTGTGTATAAAGAATTCATCTAATTCAATAAGAGAAAGAAAATTAATTAAAAAATGGATAAGAATATGAACAGGCAGTTAGAGGAGGAAATACAAATGGCCAATGAGCATGCAGAGATGTTCATCCTCACTAGTAATCAAGGACATACAAATTAAAAGAACCCACAAAAATAGTTGTACCCCATGAGAATGCAAAAATTTTAAGTGCTTGATAATATCAATTTAGATAAGAATGGGAGAAATTATACCAGCATTTTCATACCACTAATAAGAGTGTAAATTAGTATGACCATTTTTCGGGGTACCTTGGCTACAATTATTAAAATTAGTAATGTGCATATCTTTTGATCTAGTGGATTAGATTCTGATTTCTCCCCTAGAGTAATATTCATAGTTGCATACAAGGAGGTATATATCCACTGTGGTATTGTTTGTAATAAAAATTGCAAATAATATGTCCAGTGTAGTTTAATTTGTGGTAGTGATCAAAAGGGATTTGTTTTTATCCTTAATTTTTAAATGTGTGCATTATTTACATGATTAACCTGAGCATTTTTAAATGCTCAGAGAGGGACGCCTGGGTGGCTCAGTTGGTTAAGCAGCTGCCTTCAGCTCAGGTCATGATCCCAGCGTCCTGGGATCGAGTCCCACATCGGGCTCCTTGCTCCGCAGGGAGCCTGCTTCTCCCTCTGACTCTGCCTGCCATTCTGTCTGCCTGTGCTCGCTCTCGCTCGCTCTCGCTTGCTCTCTCTCTGACAAATAAATAAATAAAATCCTTAAAAAAAAAAATTTAAATGCTCAGAGAAAGAAAGAAATTAAAGAAGTGAGAGTTAGCGAACAAGAAAGCATACAGTCCAGAGTACAGGGAGAGTATGATAAAGAGAAAGAAATTATCTTAGGAGATAATAAAAAATATGAGGATAAATATAGAAATTGTAATATATTGGGATAAAAATTAGTCAGCAATTACAACAGGTCAGGGTAGGAGGAAAGAAACTGGCAGAATCAATAGCCACTCTGCTTAAATGTCTGAAGTTTGGACAGAAAATGATACATTCAGGTAGAACTGGGGTTGCTTGTGGGTTTGTTGTGAGTTTTTTTGTTGTTTTTTTTTAGTTTATGAAATACTTCTAGAATCACTGTTTCAGAATAATAGTACTTCTCTTGTAATCTGCAGAAGGCAAGTAAGTTATACTTTGAATAAATGTTGGAATTGAATTTGGCAACCTTGCCAGCCTTTTATGATGAATATCTCTTATCTATAGGTGATAATCTTAAAAAAATGGCAAGATGGCAAGGTCTGGGTCAAACTACAAAGTGGTAATGATACGCAGCCAGTTGGATAGCTGCTGATTAGATTTTCTCCCCTATCATCCATATCATAGTTATTACTCTGAATAGACATATCTAAAAATCTTGGCTTGGTATTTATCTATCTCAGTATTTTAAAATTATAGTAGTTAGACATTGTCTTTTTTTGTTTGTTTTGCTTTGGGTTTCATGTTTTAAATATTTAAACATCCAGGTCTTATATCTACTTCTCTTAATTTTTATAAAGCCAAACCAAGACACTATAACTGTGAGACTTGAGCTGGGAAACATAAAATTAGAAATTTTGCTTGGGTTAGTACAGTTTTAGTCTGTACATTTGCATAGTGATGACTCGCTTCAATAGCTGAATTCCAGGAAAAGAAGTCATGCCAACCACTATAAAAGTTCATGCTTTAAGCTCAAACTGAACTTATGAATGCCCTTTTTAATCAGCTAATTCTTTTTAATTCAGTCATTCTAAAAACCACAGAAAAGATAGTTGGGGAGAAACTGTTAAAATATACAAGGCAAATACATAAAAACATTTCGGGAATAGTGAATATTATTTGCCTTTTCTCCTAAACTGTTCTTTACAACCAATCTTAAGATCTTTTAAAAGTTCATTTCTTAGTATATTCCTTGTTTCTTAAAAACCTTCAGTGGTTCTCTACCAAGTAAGTTCAGAAGCCTTGTAATTCCAAATGCAAAATAGTGAATGAGAGAATGCACATTTCCTGTTTTCATTGCACAGATTTATTTTGTTTTAGGCACATTTAGTTTAAAACAATACCTAATGTCTAAAACTCTTCATTATTTGTGTTCTGTCATCTAAGCACAATAATAAAGGGGCAAGGTTTTTAAGTGAAAGTTAGTTTAAAATAAATTCCTCTTTGCTGAAGACTCTAAAACATAGTGTTAGCAAATACATAATTTTATCTCTTGTTACTGATAGTTTGTGAACAGACCCAAGTGGAAGGAAATGCTGCCATGGTAACATAACCAGACTGTTATTTGGAGACCTTACTCAAGATACTTAACTGCCCTGAACAGCAGGTTTTCGGTAGTTCTTCCAATTTACTATTTCAAGGAAATAGCAATTCTACTATGATCAAAACAATTTGTAATTCTCACGATAGAATTTAAAAAGTACACTCTTGAACCAGTTTCTAGGAGTGCCATTCAGGAATACTAAGATAGAACATGGCTAGAATTGTTAAAATAATTATCTTAGTCATTATATGAAAAATAATATACCTATCTTTTCTATATGAAACTGAAGTGGGTTGGGCAAAGGATGTTGTGGCTGGTAATGTTTTAAAGTTTTATTTCCCTAAGCCAACTGACAGAAAACATACCTAATTTAAGTAATTTCATCCAAAAATACATTTGTAAGCCAACTGACAGAAAACATACCTAATTTAAGTAATTTCATCCAAAAATACATTTGTAAAATTTAACTTCCTTTAAAAAACAAATCAAAATTTCAAATACTTACTTAGTATATAGTTCATATGATAGATATTTTGCTGCTGAAGGCCAGAAAAAAGTTTCACCTAATAGTATGGTATGTTTCTTTTTATATTACAGCATAATATGACAGCTATGGCTTTTCTTTTATGATATATTTAGGTTGCTAGGATGTTAAAAACTGCTTACACTGATAGCATACTTTTTCTAAAACAAGAGCGGTTTTCCTTTCTAAATTTAGTTTATTTCTTGTTCTTTATTACCTTTTATCTCTTACTTAGAATTAATTGATTTTGTTCATATTTTTCATTTTTTCAAAGCTCCATCTTAGAGGTAAAGGAGTAGGAATATGCTGTTACTGAACCATATAAACTTGGAGCACATTGGTGGCTCAGTCCATTAAACAGCCGACTCTTGATTTTTGGCTCAGGGTCCTTGGCACTCAGTGGAAAGTTATGTTCAGGATTCTCTCTCCTCTGGCCCCTCCCCACTTACTCACTTGAGCTTTCCCTGAATAAATCTTTTAAAAAAGCAAAACAAAACAAAAAACTACAAAACAACAACAACAAAAAACCGACAACAGAGACCTGGGTGGCTCAGTCAGTTAAGTGTCTGCCTTCGGCTCAGGTCATGATCCCAGGGTCCTAGGATTGATCCACATGTCAGGCTGCCTGTTCATCCAGGAGCCTGCTGCTCTCTCTCCGTGCTCTTGTTCTATCTCTTGTTCACTCTTTCTCTCTGTCAAATAAATAAAAATCTTAAAAAAGTAAGCAAACATATAAACTCTAACCTTATGCCAATTTCAGAATAACCCCCAGAAATAGGTAAGTATCCATTTATTTTGCAGCTCTATATCACTTACACATAAATTACCTTTTTGTTGTTCTTGTTTAAAGATTTTATTTATTTATTTGACAGAGAGAGTGTGCAGTGGCAGGGAGGAGAGAAAGAAACAGGTTCCCTGCTGAGCAAGAAGCCTAATGCTTGGCTCTATCCCCTGATCCTAGGGTCCTGGAATCCCTGGGACTATGACCTGAACCAAAGGCATGCACTTAACTGACTGAGCCACCCAGGTGTCCAGAATTACCTTATTTGAATCTAATCAAAACTTAGTGGGGGTGCCTGGGTGGCTCAGTGGGTTAAGCCGCTGCCTTCGGCTCAGGTCATGATCTCAGGGTCCTGGGATCGAGTCCCGCATCGGGCTCTCTGCTCGGCAGGGAGCCTGCTTCCTCCTCTCTCTCTCTCTCTGCCTGGCTCTCTGCCTACTTGTGATTTCTCTCTGTCAAATAAATAAATAAAATCTTTAAAAAAAAAACTTAGTGAAGTGGGATGTCTGGATGGCTCAGTTGGTTAAGCAGCTGCCTTCAGTTCAGGTCATGATCCCAGCGTCATGGGATGGAGTCCCACATCGGGCTCCTTGCTCGGCAGGGAGCCTGCTTCTCCCTCTGACTCTGCCTGCCACTCTGTCTGCCTGTGCTCGCTCTCTCTCTCTCTCTCTCTCTCTGACAAATAAATAAAACAAAAATAAATATATATATAAATATTTTAAAATATAAATATATAATATGTATTATTTATATATTATATAATATATTATTTATATTATATTATTTTATTTTTGTTTTATTTTATTTATTTTATATTATTTATATTATATTATAAATAATATATAATATAAATAAAAAATAAATTAATTGAAAAATAAACAAAAACCTTAGTGAAGTGGACTGGTTTCTTTTTTAATTTTATGAATAAAATATGAATAAGAACGCTGACTCTTACAGATTACAGGATTTGTCCAGTATCACATAAGCAATGATTAGGACCTGTTTTTATACCAGTGGAAATATCCTTATATTATGCTAATGTGCTGTAATAACTATGATATGATGTTCAGAAGATAAAAGAGCCTCAATAATAGAATAATATTGCCTTGAAAAAGAGTTTGGGAAATGGAAGCACATAAATTCATCACGTTAAATCTTAAGCAATCGTAATAGCTTACATCGTATAGAATTTTATATGAACAAAAAGGAACCAGGGAAATAGAACACACATAAATTTTATTGTTGTCCAAGTAATTCTTAATGAATTGTGAAGTGTAATTAAAATTTTAAGAAAGGATTTTTGAAGTAGAAAAAGTATAATATAAAACAAAAATTAACAGTTTGGATCTCACTAATCTTATGAGTTCTGAGGAAGTTTTGTACATCACATGGTAGGAGAGGAGGAAAGTTATACCTTATAGTTGGTTTTTAGTATTTGTAGAGAAAAAGAAAAAAAATCTTCAGAAATATTTGTTAAAATGTAATGCCAATATCTGGTGGAATAGAAACAGAAAAACAAATTTGCATGCTATTAGGCTGGAGGAAACAAGGAATTGTTTTTGAACTACAAAGAAAATGACATATATCAACAGCAGCAGCCAGTGTTTATTGTCTGTCAGTGCTCTAAGCACTTTATGTGAATTAACTCTTATAATACAATAATTCTTAAAGTGAAGTAGGTACTATTTTTATTTTTTTTTATTTTTTATTTTATTTTTTTAAGATTTTATTTATTTATTTTGACAGAGAGAAATCACAAGTAGATGGAGAGGCAGGCAGAGAGAGAGAGAGGGAAGCAGGCTCTCTGCTGAGCAGAGAGCCCGATGCGGGACTCGATCCCAGGACTCTGAGATCATGACCTGAGCCGAAGGCAGCGGCTTAACCCACTGAGCCACCCAGGCACCCCGATACTATTTTTAATATAGTTCTATTTTGAGTATATTAATACATAGGAAACAAACACATTTTTCTGAAGATTACACAGCTCTTAAGTGACAGCCAGGATTCCCAAGGAGGCAAAATTGCTTTTAGGTTCATACTCTTAACCACTGTACAAGTAGTGTTTAGCTCTGGAGAAGTGAGAAGAGATTGAGTTTGGATTCCCTTGCATGGCTGTGGAGTTCTGTATGTAGGCTGTGTATGGATATGGTACATGTGCTAGGATATACTTATAGTCCAGGTTCTTTTCAGGATGTGCAGTTAGGGATGTTCAGCTAAGGAAGTAGAAAAGGTTTATCCTGAAGGAAGAAAGAGTTAGCAGGTGATAGGTATCACAGCTCCTAAAGTTCTTCAGTCATTTCCTTTGACTACCTTAACTAGGGTGTGTAGAATATTGATGGGTTTTTTTTAGAATACTCTCTTGATTTATCAGTTCCATTCTTTTCCTGGTTTCCAGTTTATTTTTTTATTTTATTAAGATTTTATTTATTTATTTGACAGAGAGAGATCACAAGTAGGCAGAGAGGCAGGCAGAGAGAGAGAGGGGGAAACGGGCTCCCTGCTGAGCAGAGAGCCCGATGCAGGGCTCGATCCCAGAACCCATCAAGGCCTGAGAAGCTTTAACCCACTGAGACACCCAGGCACCCCACCTGATTTCCAGTTTAACAATTTATCATATTTCATATGATATATTTACATTATATAAATTATATAATTTTCTCTCCCCACCTAATTTTCTCTCTCCCCTTTTCCAGATATGCTAAAAGTATCTAAATATTTCAGATATTTCAGTTGTTTAAGAATGAAAATAGACAGGGGCGCCTGGGTGGCTTAGTGGGTTAAGCCGCTGCCTTCGGCTCAGGTCATGATCTCAGGGTCCTGGGATCGAGTCCCGCATCGGGCTCTCTGCTCAGCGGGGAGCCAGCTTCCCTCTCTCTCTCTCTGCCTGCCTCTCCGACTACTTGTGATTTGTCTCTGTCAAATAAATAAATAAAATCTTTAAAAAAAAAAAAAGAATAAAAATAGACACCTGGGTGGCTCAGTTGGTAAGTGTCTTGACTCTTGGTTTCAGCTGAGGTCAAAGTCTCAGGGTCATAAGATGGAGCTGCCAGGAGAGCCCCACACCCAGTGGGGAGTCTGCTTGAGATTCTCTCTCCCTCTTCCCCTCGTGTGCACATGTGCACTCTCACTCTCTCTCTCTCTCTCTCTCTCTCATAAATAAATAAGTCTTTTGAAAAATGAATGAAAGTGGATATAAATTTGCCTTTGGCTACATTCTCTTAGTTTTCATATAACTGTTTATACCCTTTATTTACCAGATAATCTATAATTGTAGTTTGGGTATCTTTTTAATCTGAGAGAATTATAAATTTCCAAGTGGTCACAGAATTTTGTTTGGGGGATTTTTTTTTTTTTTTTTTTTTTTTTTGTGCTGGACTCTTAAAATTGTGAACTTTAAGAGGGAATTTATTTTTCTCTATGACCTAATCAATGTTTGTAGCTTTTTCATTAATATTGGGAAAGTATATTCTACCAGAATTGATTAATTACATCAGTTTTTCTCATAAGTGTTCCACAGAACACTAGCTTCCTCAAATACTACCTGGGATAAGGAGGTTCTGATCAGATAACTTTAGGAAACCATATAAAACAGGTATAATGATAGCAAGACTATTTAGATCCCTTAACCTGCTGGTATATGGTATGACCTTCTAAGAAGAAGGGGAAGTAAAATGTGCAGCATTTTTCAAACCTATTTGAGGGAGTTAGTAGCTCATAGCCTGGCCTTCTCCCCTGCGTGTTACATAATACTAGTGAGGTTTTCCATGTATCTTGTCCACTTGCTGTTCCTTCAATAGTGAGGAAACTGTGGATCACACAAGTGAGCCTTTCAGGCCCCTTCCATTTGAAATTTAGCAGGCATTTTTTTTTTAATTTAAGATTTTATTTATTTAGTTGAGAGAGGGGGAGAGACAGAGATAGCAAGAGAGACCAGGAGCTGGGAGGAGAGGGAGAAGCGGGCTCCCCACCGGGCAGGGAGTCAGACATGGGCCTGGATCCCAGGACCACAGGATCAGGACCCGAGCCGAAGGCAGATGCTCAACCACCTGAGCCACCCAGACACCCCAAGCAGGCACTCTTTAGTTAACAGTTTCTCTAGTTTCTAGTAATCATAAAAATTCCATAATTTTTAGATTCTCTTGATTATTTCAGTGGAATCTGGGTTTGTGTGCTCATTGCCACATTATTTAAAAGTCCCTCAAATGTTGTAACTTAATCATCTTATACAGATTGTTCCTTCCTCTTTGTTAACTTTTATAGGAGTCTTTTCCATACCTCAGTTGTTGATTTACCCCTCTTTGAGACGTTTGCTATGCTTTTCATGAAACCATTTGCCTTTTTTTTTAAGAGTTTATTTATTCATTTAGAGAGTGATTGCACGAGCGACTGAGCACAGGGAGGGGCAGAGGGGAAAGGGAGAGAATCTCTAGCAGACTTGCACCTAGTGCAGAGCTGGATGCTGGACTCGGTCCCACAACCCTGAGTTCCACACCCAAGCTGAAATCAAGAGTTGGTTGTTGAACTTACTGAGCCACCCAGGAACCCTTGAAATCATTTGCTTTTGAAAATTAAACTTACCTTAAATGAGAACTTAAGCAGTACTGTTAATGCCATTAAAAAAAATTGTTTTTTGCTATATCACTTGATCTCATACTGCTTATCACTTTGGGGGAAATGATGCTGCACAGAAAGCTTAATTTTTCCTTTTCTTTCTGTTTTTTCTATAACAGTAAGGTAATAGCTTATATTTGTTACATCTTACTATGTGGAAGACCACATTGTACAGCTCTCCATGCTGTTCACTGTACATCTTGGGGTTGTACCATTCTCACAGACTATGAAGTGGTTGGCATGTTCTGTGGCCCTATGTGCCAGGCACCATGCAGAGTGCTTTAGGCATAATTTAATCCGCAGGACAGCCCTGTGAGATAGGTAGTGTTCTCATCCCTACTTCCCAGTAGAAGGAGTAATAGCCTGGAGAAATAGAGGTTGATTAACTTTTAAGATCACACAACAGGTACATAACAGAGCTGGAGATAAGAACCCAGGTAGCTGCTTCCAGGGCCTTTGAACTACAATGTATTTACAGCCGTCTGTCTTTTTTTTTTTTTTTTTTTTTAAGATTTTATTTATTTATTTGACACAGAGAGCACGGGTAGGCAGAGCAGCAGGCAGAGAGAGAGGGAGAAGCAGGCTGTGCACTGAACAGGGAGCCCGATATGGGGCTCGAGCCCACGATCCCAGGATCCCAGGATCATGATCTGAGCTGAAGGCAACTGCTTAACTGACTGAACCACCCAGGCACCCACCCACCCCCTTTTTTAAAAAAGATTTTTACTTAGTTATTTGACAGAGATCACAAGTAGACGGTGGGGGCGGGGGCAGGCTCCCTGCTGAGCAGGGAGCCCCAAGCAGGGCTTGATCCCAGGACCCTGAGATCATGACCTGAGCTGAAGGCAGAGGCTTTAACCCACTGAGCCACCCAGGCGCCCCTACAGCAGTCTTAATTCAACCTTTGCATTGTACTCAAAAGGGTACTATAGGGTTCTTTTTCCCCACATACATTTAGTAAAAACATTCAAGCACTGGTTGTGTATGTCTTAAAGTTGCAGGTTAATAATTCTTATGTATTTTATTTTAGGTTAATGGGAAAGGTTCCTTATGGTGTGTTGATCCAGAATATAAACCCAACCTTATGCAGGCACTGAAGAAGCAACCTTTTTCCTCAGCATTGACATTTTATACCCCTCCTGCATCTCCACAAAGGTACAGGATCTTCCATATAAGTGTCAGTGGTGACTTATAAGATTTCATTGTATGACATGAAAAAAACCTAACAAAGTTGTATGGTTTGGGGGGAGGAGGGATTTATTGCATTGAGAATAATTTATGGGTAAGAAATTAGCCTAAGGCATTTTAATTTATAGTCTTAACTTGTGTTATTAGGAAATAGGATATTTGATAGGTGAGAACATAAATTTTGGAAAATATAGTCACTCCTGAGTATATTATAAGTAAACCCTAAAGAAAGTTATAATAATGATTTCAGGTACAAAAGGTTTAAATTATTTTAATTGCCTACAATACTAATGCGGACTAATGAAATGGAAAATTAAAAGTATATTTGAACTTTTTAAAATAAGATAATTAAGTTTGTCGTTATAACATTTTTATGTATATGTTTATTCCTTTTTCATTTTTTTTTAAAGATTTTATTTATTTATTTGACAGAGGTCACAAGTAGGGAGACAGAGACAGAGAGGGGAAGCAGGCTCCCTGCTGAGCAGAGAGCCCAATGCGGGCCTTGATCCCAGGACTCTGAGATCATGACCTGAGCTGAAGGCAGAGGCTTAAGCCACTGAGCCACCCAGGCACCCTCCTTTTTCTTTTTTAAGTTGGTTTTCTTTCACAGCACATTTAATATTTGAAAATTATGTTCACAGTCTCAAATTTTTAAATGTCTGACAAGTAAAATAATGCTTTGACTTTTTTATTTGTTTTGTTTCTGCTGGTAAATGTTGTATTTCCTTAGCTCTTGTTTTTAAACTCAGTGACTCCTATTGATCTTACAGCTTTCCCATTTTAAGTGAAAGCTGAAAATGATACTTCAAATCTGGTTTTCTTTGCATTTCCTAAAAAGCCTTGAGAATCTTTTTTTTAATCCTCTTATGTAAATTCATTTGAAAATGCCAGATTTTGTTGAGATACTTTTGAGGGTGGTCTTATAATGGTTAAAAAGCTTTTTAATAAAATACTAGATGGAGAATTTCAAACATACATAAAAGGAGGGAGAAAACTATAATGAACTCTTCAACTGCAATAATTATCAATATTTCCTTACAGTGTTTAATTTCTTAAACAATTATTAAGTAACTTAGTTAATAATAATAATAAAGTTACTATTAAATAACTTTAAGTGGAGTGGCTATAAGCTGAAATACAATAAATTAGGCTAAAGTTGAAATTAGTAATATATATCTACTCAGTGAGATCTTAAGCTTGTTTACTGGTAGATTAAAAGGATTATTGTCACAAGAATGATTGAGTGGTTTATCTTTATGAAATGAAACCTAGAAAACTTATCAGAGTTTGTATCTTCATTGTTTGAAACTTGGTATCTTCTTTATCAGTTAATGTTGGTGCTTGTGAGATGTCGTAGTTTAAAAAAACAATTAAAATTTAGAAACTAATGGTAAGTTCTGCTTATTGTCATTTATGTGTTTTATTTAGCTATATTTTTTTTAAAGATTAAATGAGGGAATTGACACTCTTGTATACCATCAAATATGCACTTCAAATATGCCTTTCATAGGTTGCATTTTCATGATTATATCTTATATCTTTTAGCTTTATCATATGTTAAATAAAAATGATTTTGTGGCTTAAAAACAGATAGATAAATGACAGCATAAAGATAATTTTTGACTTTAAGACATTACCTTAATATTTCTGGAAACATTTTCTCTTTTTCATTGTTTGGCAAAATGATAGTTCCATCTAACACACCTTTGTGTAGCACTTTCATGTCATAATTGGTAGGTTGAGAAAAAGAATGAAATGTAGTATATGTAAAACTATTAATGCAAAATAGACTTATAATTTAGTTAGCAAAACAGATTTTTTATGCTTTCACAGATTTCAAAGAACAGAAGTAGTGTGTCCCAAAAATGATTTAATTTTTGGAATGAAAAAAAATTAAAAAAGCCAAAATGGGACACCTGGCTAGCTCAGTCAGAAGAGCATATGACTCTTCATCTTAGGGTTTTGAGTTCAAGCCCCATTCTGGGTGTAGAAATTGCTTAAAACTTAAAAAAAGCCTGAAGTCCTGATGATCTCTTATGACTATAGCAAGTTTAATCTGATACTGATATTTCTTAATAAAATCAGGAACTTTATCTGTTTTGCCTTATTACCATACATTCTCTTCATACATTTGTTTTGATAGGTGCTTTCATTTCTGTGGTAACACCTATATGATATCATATCAAACTTAAAAACATCCAATACAAAATCAAATAGTAACTATTATGTATCGTCTATTGTTGCAGGCATTTTAAATGCATTATTATTATTCATTACAGCAGCCCTTATGTGGGAGGTTTAATTATTCCTATTTTACAGATGAAGAAACTAAGAAATTAATTATTTTGCCTAAGAATGTCCAAATAGTTGTGATTTAATCTTGGATCTAATGCTCTTTCTGCTTTGGCAGACTCTTCCTAAACTGAATAGTATTAGCAAAGCAAACAAGATAAAAATAGTTTGTGTTTTTTATTGTATAAATTGGTCATATTTGTGACTAAGTTCTATAAAAAGTGAAACAAAGATTTGTATAAGCATATTTATCTTTATTTTTCAGTGGCTCTTTATCACCTCACTTCTTAAACTCTGTACTCAAGCAGAACCAGGTGCGAACCCTCAAAGGTATGTGTATAAAAACTTTATTTTAAATTATAACAGCTCAGGTCAAAAATCAGGATTTGGGGTTTATTTAATACTTTTCTAATTACAAAAGTATTACATGTTCATTGTAGAAGATTTGGAAAATAAAAACATTTATAGAAAAGAATTTAAATTTTAAGAAACAAAACTGATGAACAAAAGAGAAGGGAAGGAAAAATAAAAAGGATAAAAACAGAGGGACAAACCTTAAGATACTCTTAGATCTAGAAAACAAACAGGGTAGGTGGACGGTTAGGGAGTGGAGTTGATGGGTATTAAGGAGGGCACTTGATGCTATGAGCACTGAGTGTTAAATGTTAAGTGATGAATCACTAAATTCTACCCCCAAATTAATGATAGACCATATGTTAACTAACTTGAATTTAAATAACTCCCACAAAAAAGAAACAAACTTATTACTCTTTATTATCGTCCACATTTTGTTTTAGTTTCTTTGATTCTTCTTACACCTTATACATGAGTAGATGTGTCTGTCTGCATGCACACACACACACACACACATTTTTTTCCAAATGCTAGGCTCAAACTGTGTATACTGTTGTATATTCCGTTTTTTAATTTCCTTTTGTGTATTTCTCCTTGAAAATAGTAATACTGTCATATAGAGCTGTCTTTTCAAGCCTGTCTTAGTCTAGAATAGAGATTGGCAAAATGTGCCGTGGGCCATATCTGGCCCGCCATGTGTTTTTATGTGGTCTGTGAGTTTATATTTATAAATAGTTGAAAAATAATATCTCAAGGGATGTGAAAATTTACTATAAGAACAGAGTTAAGTAGTTGCAACAGAGATCTCTGTATGGTATCCTTGTTTTTGCCTCTTCTCTGACAAAACCTAAAATACTTACTGACCCTTTACAGAAGAAGTTTGGATCAGAATGTAGTTTAGAGTATTTCTTTTATAGGTTAAGTGTAAAGAACTTTAAGGAGGGAGGAAGTTAACTTTCAGAATTTCATAGGTGACTTTTCTGAAGTATATAAAAATTCTGAATTAGTGGTTTTTTCCCCCTACTCATAATTAATATTTTAAGTTAGTGATGTAGTAACATAAGGTTTTCTAGCATTGTTGCTTTTGGGCCTAGAAACATTTCTGTAACCTTTAAAAACAGAAATCCTCAGACCAGAGGTCTTTTCTGCATATCAGATGCATTTTGGCTCTTTGGAACTACACTAAACCAAGCCTAGGAAGCTGTGTGATGATGGTCTGTAAAAATGAGGGAGAGAAGTGGTGTGAAAAAGCTGAAGAGAATTCTGCAAAGAAGTTAAGTGTATTGAGCGTATGTTCAGATTATGTTCTGGCTTGACATAATGCAAATATCCATTTTCTCCTTCCTGCATGGGTAGATGTGGTTTCTCTACATTTAGGCATGCAAAAACTACATATTTTTATTATCTCAATAAGTTCTGACCTTTAGTCTTTCAGGCTACATTCATATACAGATTTTGAGAACATTTTCTTTGTGAATTCTGGGTTTATTTAGAATCTTCTTGCTCTTACTTCATTCTGTCGTGATTCTGCTGCTGCTTTTGGTGAGCAGACACTTCTACAGTTTTTTCTTCTGCTAGTTTTATTTTTTTAATTTTTTAAAAAAGATTTTATTTATTTATTTGGGAGAGAGAGAGCGAGCTGGGGGGGTAGGGTAGAGGGAGAGGGACAAGCAGACTCCCCACCAAGCAGGGACCCTGAAATGGGGCTCTATCCTGAGACTCCAGGATCAGGATCAAGATCTGAGTTAAAGGCAGCTGCTTAACTGACTGAGCCACCCAGGCACCCCTCTCCTGCTAGTTTTAGCCTCAGTTTTTTATAACTAGAGCATAGTAGCCCTCTCCTTCATCTAATGACTTAGACATATGGTGCGTCACCTCTCCAGTGCTGCTAATAGCTTACTTCCCTCCATCTCTATACTGGTGAGTCTTAAGCTTGGGGACATGGGGGCTTGGAGTTCCAGGTTAAAACAAATGCAGGCCTGTTGTGGAATAGAATATACAGTTCTCATGAGTTTTAGCAGAAAATACAAAACCACACAAAAACTTAAGAAAATTATATATTTAAATCAGGTTGCTTTAGGGCCTAGACTTAAGAGGAAATTTGCTTTTTCTTCTCTCAGTGCTATTTCTAGAGAAAAGTTTGGGGAAAAAACAATGCTAAATGGACTAAACATTCAACTGTTTATTCTACAAGTAATTGTTGACTTCCCACATAGTGCCGAAACAATGTGTGAATACTTTGGGATATGCAGAGATAAAAGTGACCCAGGCCCTATTCTCAAAAACCATACAGTTTAGTTGAAAAAGGTTGGCAAGGTTATGCAGAGTACTTTGGGGAAAAAGAAAGTAAGTTGGTGGGGCGCCTGGGTGGCTCAGTGGGTTAAAACCTGTGCCTTTGATTCAGGTCATGATCCCAGAGTCCTGGGATCGAGCCCCGAGTTGGGCTCTCTCTGCTGAGCAGGGAGCCTGCTTCCCTTCCTCTCTCTCTGCCTACTTGTGATCTCTGTCTATCAAATAAATAAATAAAAATCTTAAAAAAAAAAAAAAAGGAAGTAAGTTGGCAAAGTAAGCTTAGAGGTAGATCAGGAAAGGCCCCTTAGAAAAGAAAGTGGTGCTTGAGCTGGACCTCAGAAGTTGGGGAAATACTTGACCTTGTTGGAGGGTATCTGCTAGGAACTGCAGGCCAGTGAGTGTGGTTGAACCCTAGGATTATAAAAGACAATTTGGCAGCGTTGGCCCACTGACTGTAGATGTGATCATTTAGCATGTGCAAGCCAAATGAAGAAGTTTAAGCGAGCATTAGTCAAGTCACGGAGAACTTACTTAGCATTATGTGTTGAACTCCTTCTATATAATTACAACATTAGTTAGCATTGAGTTCCTTACTATGGTACTTTGAATGCATTATCTCATTTAGTCCTTATAATTCTTTGAGGTATTGTTACCTACTTTTACAAATAAAGTTTGGAGAAGATTGGAGTGATTAAGTAACTTTCTCAAGGCCACATCACTAGTAAAAGGCATACAAGGAATGCAGAAACTCTGATACCAGAACCTGTACTCCTACTAGGTATGAGGCACTGGGGGAGCTACTGAAGCACATTAAAGAAGGAGGCAACATTGTCAGTTTTGTGTTTTATAAAGGTCACTTAGGTGTCATTGAGTTCCAGTATTAGAATCCAGTATTAGATTTATCTCTCACTTCACAGATTCGTCTTTACTAATCATTATAATAAAGCTACGTTTAAACACATAAGAGCAACAGGAGAACTTGTTTAGGTGTAGAAACTCCAGAAATAGTTACTATCACCCAAAGTAGGTATAGCAGTTTGTTTAAAGTCTAGTTGTCTTTCTTGCTCACCTTACAATGACAAATTTTATATGCCAATGTATATGTTACAGTAGTTTATAACAGAGGGCGGGAGGCACAGGGATCTCTTACTGAGATAGCAAAACAAAATCTTTTTTGTCAATATTTTGGTTTGTTGTGGATTTAGAATAAATTCCTCTGCTTAAGAAATATTTAGAAATATTTATGGAGCATACCTGTGGGCTAGGCACAAGGCTACATCAGTTAGCAAAGATGACAAAAATGGAACTTTACTGAAGTCATAGTATACTGCAAATATAAATATATATCTACATATATAAATATATACATATTTACATATATAAAAATATACATATTTATATATATAAATATAAACTTTAGATGGTTAATGATGATGTTAGGGGCTAAGTACAAATCTAGATTCAAATTTTAAGATTCTAAATTAGCATAATTTTAATCTATTTTTATTTTTATTTATTTATTTGATAGAGAGAGAAGACAAGTAGGCAGAGAGGCAGGCAGAGAGAGGGGGAAGCATGCTTGATCCCAGGACCCTGAGACCATGACCTGAGCCAAAGGCAGATACTTAACCCACTGAGACACCCAGGCACCCCAACATAATTATTATCTTAATAGAAATGAAACTAAACCAGTGGTCCAAGGAGCTTACAGTATTGGCTGTTTATCAAAATTGCTTTCCTCTATTAAAGAATCACAAGAGACAGCTTCTCTGTTTGAATGCTCTATAAATGTATATGTTAGCTTTGATAGAGCTAGGAAGTCCTTATAGTTATTACTGAGCTTATAATCATTTAAATTCTGCCTCTATGGTTCTCATATCATTCCTTAAGCAAATGGATTGAGAATCAGGTGACAGAGACCTGTCAGTTTGTGTAATAACCCTTAGTTTCACATAGGTGAACCTAGTGTCTTAGAATTTTTTTCTCAGTTATTATTAGTAATTTCCCAGCATCAAGGCTAAGAAACTATAAACCAGGACATACAAATTAACACTTAGGACAGAAATTTGTTGGAATCAGATATTAAATCAGTAGCATGTCTTCAACTCCAGTCAGAACTATGAAGGAAAAAAGAAAAATAATATGACTTTGAACTAAGTTGGCTTTTTTAATCACTATTTGGATGGCTCTCATGAATCTTAATGACAAATGACTTTCAACTAGAAATGAATTATTTATTTAATCTAAATAGCATCAGAGAAAATGTTTATAAAAGACTTATAAAAGAACCAAATTTTTATTCATTATGAACTGGATATGCTAGGTAATAGTATGTCTTTAAAAACAGAGCTACATTTTAAATAGCTTAAAGTATTATCAGTGAAAAAAATAGCATGAAGCATTTTCAATTGTGACAATAAACAACTAAGTATTCAGTTTAATACCAAAACAGATTGAGTACTCTAAATAAAAATTGTAAAATCTATACAGAGAGTTTTTGGTTTTCTTGTTCTAAAAAGTTCAAGATTGTACCTTGGACAAATAATTGGTAATCAGGTATGCTTGATTACCAAGTGTTTGGGGTCATTTTTGGAGTGAAGACATTTTTCTAGAGTTAATTGGCAAGTCATTATGGGAAGCATCCTTAAAATGCTTGAAACCAAACAAATTACACATAGATAAAATCGTTTTGCAGGGAAGTTTTTGGTTTCATAAAGTTAATTTCATGTGGGAGAGTTCAAATTAATTTGGTTATAATAAATCTATTACAAGAAATAAACGCATTTAAGGTACACTTTTCCAGTCCTCCTACTATTACAAAAATAGTATCTAATTGTGTTATCATTAAATATTTGGAAACTAAGAAGAGAAGTGGTGTTCATGCAGCTTTTTAATGTTGTCCAGATAAGGCTCACCAATTTTCTTTAGTTTTAGATATTATTTTTAAGAAACATGACTCCTTGAATTCTAATGGAAGTTTCTATAGGAAGTTAAGCTAGAGATACACTAATCTTTATTTGTTAAGATTTTATAGGTACTTCATTTGTAAGATTATAAATTTTCTGAAATTGTTTCCTCATTATAATGCTTTTCTGAGTTAGATTCTCCCTCAGCATCACTTCCTTTTTTTTTCCCCCTTAATGAAATTGGTGACAAGGTAGCCCTTTTTTTTTTATTAAAAGACAAATTATTTCCTGGAACAGGAAACTCTCTGTCAGGGCTTTTATATAACGCCATGCAAGATGTCCCCTGTGCAAGGCCACTTGGCTGAGGCAATGAGTGGGGTCTGAAATTCAGCCCACGCTCCAGTCTTCAAGCTGTGTGCCTTCACACAGGGAAGCATTCACCTGGAGGCAGACTTGCTTTCTTCCAGTTCACACAGAGCTACAATATGGGCTGGAGTCTGCACCTTTTCTTCTTCAAAGACGTGTTGGAATACTGAACTCTATCAAATTATAGTCCGGTATCATTCTAAAAGAAAAGATCTCTGAAAGAGATCTTTTCATGGCCATGACATGAGAAACAGTGATTCATAATCTTTTTACTTACTGTTCTTCCTGCCTTGAAATACTTTTCCTTCAGATAGCTACATGACTTCTTTTTCTCATCTCCCTGAATCTGTGCTCAACACTTGCTTCTTGAAGCCTTCTCTAACCTCTGTATTTAAAGTGCAGTCACCCTTCCTAACACTCTCTATCCCCCTTTCCACTTAGTTTCTCTCCCTTATATTTGTCATCTTGTAACATACTGTGTTTTAATTATTCCTTTGTATTCTGAGAGGTTAGGGGTTTTCCTGTTTAGTTTTTTGCTGTATTCCCACAGCCTGGAATGATGTCTAGCTCATAATAGTATATTCATTTTATTGAATGAATAACAGAATACAGAATTTCCAGTATATTCTGTAAATCTCACAGAATTTCCTACTCTAATCATGGATACATGGATACAAGTATTAATGATTGATAATTGATAGAGTACAAATTGAAGGCCTAGGTTCTAGAAGTAGGCTATAGAGAGGTTCAAGCCCCACCTCCCCTAAAGACCTGTCGATGTCTGTTTTTTTCATTTTTCAGATGGAAATACTAATAGTACCCACATCATAAAGTTGTGAGGATTAGATGAGTTAGTAATACTCAGAACATGTCAAGCCCATTGATACCCAACATCAGTAATTTGGTGCTAATTAGTTTAATCTAAGGAAAGGAGGGCAAAGAGGTCATATACTTTATTATTTACACATTTTTCAAGGACCCACTGTTGTTCCAAGGATTGTGGAACATAGATAAGACAGGTTCCTACCTTAATTGGGAAGGCATTCATAGAGATTCTTGCTTCATGAGGTCACAGTTTATTGAAGGGGAAAGAGTAGTGATATTATGTACTTCTTCATAACAACCATCTTCTGATTTACTTAAGTCTATTCGGTAAAGTCAGTAACAGTAACTTTTTCTGTCTTCCCAGAGTTTATGGTCAAGTTGGGGAGAGGAGAAGTCAATATTTTTATGGCTTTACTGTCTAAAATAACTTTATAATTAGGTATTACAAATAAAATGGAAAACATTAGGATAATAAAAATTTTCTAGCTTTGAGATAGAAATGGGAGGTTTCATAATCTGAATCTTATTTTAAACATCTTTATGATCTAAGATTTCTCAGTATTTTCTAACTTTTCCTTCACATTCGGTTATACCATATTACTTTGATTTAATTACAGTTATTCAGAATAATAGATCACCAAGATGGAGAGGAACTTCTATCAGAAAAGTGATATGAGAGCATAATAACTTTATCTGGAGTAGAACCTGCTGATTTTACCAGCCTTTTAAAGTTCATTTTTCTTATGGAATATCCATAATTATGTTTGACCTCTTACAAAGTCTCTAGTACTTGTGGGCTCATAGATAATTATGATTAAAAACATGACTAATACTTTTGTACCAGCAGTAATTATTTATTTAGCATTTGTAAACTCACATGATCGAGACTGACCAAGTATACATATTTCTAACTCCTATAATTAGTATGTAATTAATGCAGTACTTCCTAACTGCAGATACACACAGATAAAGACATTTTTTACATGCTATAAAGTGTAGGGGAACCTCAGTGGCTCAGTTGGTTGGATGTCTGACCTTTGGTTTCGGCTCAGGTCCTGGTCTCATGGGCCGTGGGATTGAGCCCTGCCAGTGGGAGTCTGCTTCAATATTCTCTCCCTCTGGCCCTCCACCTGCTTGTACTCTCCCTCTTTTCCTCTCTTTTTCTGTCTCATTCTCTCTCAAATAATCTTTTTCTTAAAAGGTAAAAATTCTAAAAAGTAATAGTGCCTTAATGTACATTTTTAGTCAAGTACAGTTGACCCCTGAACAATGCAGGGGTTAGGAGTGCTGACCCCCTGCCTCCTTCCCCTATACAGTTGAAAATCCATGTATAACTTGATTCCCCCAAAACTTAACTATTAATAGTCTACTGTTGACTGGAAGCCTTAGTGATGACATACACAGTTGTGAACACATATTTTGTATGTTTTATGAATAACATACTGTTTGCTTACACTAAAGCAAGCTAGAGAAAAAATGTTACTAAGAAAATCGTAAGAAATTTTATCTTGTACTTCTCAATTCTCCTTTACTCAATACTATCCATAAAACTGTTCATAATTTTTTTATTAAAGATTTTTATTTATTTATTTCACAGAGAGAGAGAGATCACAAGTAGGCAGAGAGGCAGGCAGTGGCGGGGGTGGGGGAAGTAGTCTCCCTGTAGAGCAGAGAGCCCAATGCGGGGTTCGATCCCAGGACCCTGAGATCATGACCTGAGCCAAAGGCAGAGGCTTAACGCACTGAGCCACCCAGGCGCCCCATAAACTGTTCATAATTTTAAGTGAACAAAAACAGATTGCAGAATAATATGTCTCATTTTGTTTTGTGTGTGTGTGTATGTATTTAAGTAAAAGAATATATACCAAATCTTAACACTGGTTACCTTTACAAATACTTATAATAGCTTCTCTTTTATAAAGAACATTAATATTGTTACTCTCTTCCTTTTTCAGAATCTGATATTGATGCTGCCACTGCAATGATGCTTTTAAATACTTCTATAGAACAAGGAATTTTAGAATGTAAGCAATCATGCCATTCTTCCTAAAATACATTTTTGTGAGTGCTTTTTCAAATGTAATTTAGAATATAAAATATTTAAATATTATAGGCAGAATTGTTTTTTATAACTAAATTGTGTTTTCATTTGAATTACTTAGTTTCCATTTTATTGTATTTCCATTAATATATGTGAGCAGTTATGAGATTGAAGTTAATACTGTGATATTTTTACATGGACCAGGAAACAAGGAAATAAAAAGCATGTGTGGAAATTAAAGTTGAGAATTTAAAAGTAAAAATGAAAGTCATAAATAACAAAATATAAGAAATTTATATATAAATATAAGAAATATAAATATATATAAATATAAGAAAAATATAAGAAATTTATAACTTTGGAATAAAAACCCTTTAGATACTAAGTGCAAAATCCATAAAAGAAAACATAGGTAAATTTAAACATCAAAATTCTGTAGTTCTCACAACAAAAGGTATTTGTAAGAAAAGTCACAAAAGGAAAACACTTGAGAGAACATTTTTTTTAATATGTATATAATAAACAAAAGGTTAATATTGAGTAAAAGGACTCTACAAGTAAGAAATAAGAAAGATATTCAGAAAAGCCAATATATCAATTAGGCAGATCTCAGGGAAGGAAATAAAGTGGAAACACACATTTGAAAAGATATGCAGCTTCTCTAGAAGACAGGGAAATGCCAAATGAAACAATACTGAGATACTACTTTTTTTGCCCATGAGATTATGAAAAATTAAAATGATAATATTAGGTTTTAATTGTGAGAACTGAATATTGTTGAACACTGTAGGATGTAAGTTAGTACAACCATTTTGGAGCACAATTTGAAAATACCAGCCACAAATACAAATCAAACCACAGTGAAATCTCCTACTAATTAGAATGTCTAGTATCAAAAAGGTAAGAAATTAACAAGTGTTGATGAGAATGTAGAGAAAAAGGGAACCTGCTATTGGTGGGAAGGCAAATAGGTGCAGCCACTATGAAAAACAGTATGGAGATTCCTCAAAAAACTGAAAATAGAAGTACCATACCATCCTGTAATTCCACATCTGGGTATTTACCTGAAAAAACAAACACTTAATTTGAAAGGATACCTGCACCCCTGTGTTTATTGCAGCATTATTTGCATAGCCAAGGTATGGAAGCAAACATCTTCTGTCCATCATCAGTAGATGAATGGATAAAATGGAATATTACTCCACCATAAAAAAGGAATGAAATTTTGCCATTCTTGACAACATAAATGGACCTAGAGAGTTTTATGCCAAGTGAAAGAAAGCCAGGGAAAGACAAACTACATATGATTTCACTCATATATGGAATCTAAAAAACAAAACAAATGAACAAACAGAAAACAAAAGCAGATGCCTGGGTGGCTCAGTCCATTACGTGCCTGACTCTTGGTTTCAGCTCATGTCATGATCTTGGGGTCCTAGATTGAGCCCTGAGTAGGCTCCATGCTCATGTGGAGTGTGCTTGTCCCTTTCCCTCCCCCTCCACCCTTCCCCTCACTCCTCTTTGTCTCTCAAATTAATAAAAATCCTAAGAACAAAAAAAACAGGCACCTGGGTGACTCAGTCAGTTAAGCATCTGCCTTTGGCTCAGGGCATGATCCCAGAGTCCTGGGATCAAGCCCCATGTCACGCTCTTTGCACAGCAGGGAACCTGCCACTCGTGTTTGTACACTTGTGTGTGTGTGCGTGCTCTGTCAAATAAGCAAAATCAAGAAAGAAGGAAAGGAAGAAGGAAAGAAAGAACAGAAACAGACTTACAAGAGAACAAACTGGTGCTTGCCAGGGGCAAGGAAGGTGGAGGGATAAGTGAAATAAGTGAAGGCAGTTAAGAGGTTACAAAATTCCAGTTATAAATCACAGGGGGATGAAAAGTACAGTATAGGGAATAGAGTCAATAATATTGTAAAACTTTATATGTTGACTTTACTTACATAATGTTTAGAATTGTCAAATCCCTATATTGTACTCCTAAAACAAATGTAAGATTGTATGTCAACTATACTTCTGTTAAAAAAAAAAAATACCAATTACAATTTAAAATGTATATATCCTTTTACTTAATAAATCTGTTTCTTGCTATTCTAGAAGAATATTCGCATATGTTTAAGAAGAGGCATCTAGAAGGATTCACATTGCAATATTATTCATAGTGAAAAATAGGGAAAACCTAAATATCAATAAGAAAATGGTTAGCTCAACAGTGGTACATTCTTATTGAGGCATTCTCTACAAACAGCTCAAAATAATTATAATTTTCCTGGAAAGGTCAAGTCATATCATTAAGTGATTTTAAAATGTTTTAAGTTTATACCAAAGGATGGCATATAATGTCTAAGTAAAAAAAGAAACAAGTGAACAAAAACCTACAGAACTTTACTAACCAAAACTCACTACTCGTTTAAATGGTCTGTTCTTGGCAATCAGATGCATTTGACCTACTGATGGAAGTGTTTTTTTCCACAGGTGAGAAGCCTCTTCCTCTTAAAACAGCAATGCAAAAAAAGAGGAGTTACAGCAATGCATTTAATCATCCCAGTACTGTGCGATTGCAAGAGAGTGATTCTTTGGCCACAAGCATTGATCCAAAAGAAGACCACAATTACAGTGCAAGTAGCATGGCAGCACAGCGCTGTGCATCCAGGTCTAGCGTGTCTTCTCTGTCCTCTGTGGATGAGGCATATGATTTTATCCCAAAGAGTAGCCATGTGGGAAGTGATGGCAGTGAAGGATTTCGCAGTGAAGAAGATACAGATGTTGATTATGAAGATGATCCTCTTGGAGACAGTGGCTATGCATCACAGGCTTGTGCAGATACCTCTGAAAAAGGACAGCCAGGCAAAAAGATGCGCAAACAGTTATGTCAAGAAATTGATGAGGAGCTCAAAGAGGCAGCTGGATCTCTGCTCCACCTTGCTGGAATCCGTACGTGTCTGGGTTCCCTAATAAGTACTGCAAAGACACAAAATCAAAAGCAGCGGAAAAAATAGAAATACTTATTAGTGTGAAATTATTTTCAAGTGTGGCAATACTCTTCTACTTAATTCTTTACAAGGGATATCAAAGCCATAATGGACTTCTTTTGGTTTGGGGTGGGGGAGGGGTGCTAATTACCTGTTTATTTCGAAACATTTGTTTTAATCTTTATTAAATAATTGCTGTTAGGACCATGTCCAACCATAGATACGATGCCAAGTCCTAAAAGCTAATTTTTGTGATAAGTGTCTTTAAAATTTGGAAATTTTTTATAGGAAAATCCACAGCCTGTGTCTTAAAACTTGTAGGAAGTATCTTTTATTCTGTTAATATGCTAAAGTGTAAGAATTGGCAACTCTGTAACTTTTTCTCATTTTCCTTTCCAATCATTTGTAATTAGCTATAGTTGCTGATCCAGCCAAAAATGTTGCTGATGTCTTTCTCACATACTTCTCTCTGGACACATGCAACCCAGTAGAATGAGATTTTGATTTTTTATTTTGTCTTAATTTTTGTTTTTAATTATTTTTTGTTGAAGCATGGAAAAACTTGAATATAAATTGGAAAAGGTCCTAGATGTCTCAAAAGCTCCTTTTGGTTACATAGGCAGGAAGTACAGCAAAGAGTTCTTAAAATTTAGAAAAGTCAGTTTTGTGGTAAAATTTCGTCTAAGAATACTCCAATTCCTATTACAATATTATCTTTGATTTTTTTTTTCTTCCCAGATGTTGCATAACATTTACTGGGGCCTTTTGTTTGTTCCCAAAGTGCTTTGCAACCATTGTTTGAATTTTAGCCACTAGCTGTCTTTGTTGAGTAGAAACAATCCAATGAGAGGATATAGCCATAAAGTGTGTTACGGGGTTAACACCCATTTTGACACACTTTTTGCAATAAGAGAATCTTTCATATGTTGTTAAATGGACTGCATTCTGGGAATTTTGTAGTAGGAATGGAGTGTAATCTAATAGAAATATTTTGAATAGTTACTACTTATGTCCTTTTAAATAAAGATAGATCATTTAGGAAAAACTTCCAAGGTTTGTATGATATGAATTAAGTCTATATGTATTCCTAGTTAAATTTAAAAGGATTTAACAAAACTATAGAGACAAAGTACCTTCATGAGTCTCAAAATTCATATACAATTAAATCTTATACAGTATACCCTTTGGGGGAGGCAGTTATAATATATGTGCCATTTATTCCATGCTAAAAGATTTTATATTGCTGTTCCAAAGGTGCACTGACTAAGGCTTTTAAGTATTTGAACAAATCTGCTTCTGTGAGACATTTTTCCATATCATTTTTATGGTTTGACGTTATTATTTAGAAAGAACACAGGATACTAATAAAACTAAACTTACTCATTATGTATATATTTTTACAGTGGTGGAAGCAACTTTCCAAAAGTTTAGTCTTGTCTCATGGTACATTCTGTTTTATAACAATTAACTTGTTTTCATTTTCCTGATAATTTCGTATATCCATACATACATACACACATAGATACATAGGCTCATGATTTGGGTTGGTTCTGAGCTGTTTCTATGACTAAAACGTTTTCTTGGATTTTTTTTTAAGAGATACTTTTATTTTAACTTGTAAATTTTATTTGGGCAAAACTGTTGAATGAGAAGCATAATGGAAAACATCTTTTTCTATTGGCAAAAATTTAAGCCAGGGACAACAACATTAATATTACCTGTCCTGTTTCCATGTTCATTGTAAATGAACTTGAATAGGCATGTTAATAGTATCGGTGCTGTTGAAATACAGTAATTTTTAAATTTGTTGATAGTGAAAAATAGTTCTTAAGTATGCAGGATGAGGTATTTGGGTTTTTTTTTTTCCTTCTTCATACATGTCACATCTACTACAGAAAATGGCTAATCCAAGTTGGTACCTTTTGCTGTAGACAGTGACTGTAACACACACACAAAAAAATGCTTATACCACAGTATAAACAGCACACAGATTATAAAAATCACTTTAATAACAATATCTTAAAGCTGTTTACAGTGGCCCTTTTGATAGACATTAGTAAAAGTGTATTTCAGTGATCTGGTTCCAATGTATTTTGTTCAACTGAAATTCTGTACCACAGATGTTCTCTCTGGTTCCTGTCCATTAGGTAATTATTCTTCGTAAGCAGAGGAAAATGTTCTAAGATAAGGAGGGGGAGAGTTGTTCCCTCTTTAAGAGGGATCTTCAAAATTATTTTCATTTAATATAAATAACATAATATTCTACACAATTCTTATACAGAATTCAGTGCATCACTTTCCATTTACTGATTTATCAAAGCAGTTATTTTCAAGGGGAAGTAGCTTTTTAATTATGATTCCCCCATTATTACTTCCATAGATATGATCCCATTCCTCAGGTGTGTTGAGATAAAAACATGGCTAATAACCACCCAATTAAGGAAAGTCATTTCAAGTCCTATGGACTGGAAATTGTATTTCTAATAATATATTAACAAGAAATTATACTGTAATAGAAACAGTTTGGCAGTCCCAGAGAGGTTATATATGTTCTAGCATATTTTAAGACTGTGATTTAAGCTAACGTAATTTGCCTTACATCAATACAAATTGTTATAGCCAATTCCAGTTTATAATAGATATCTAGTGAAAGTTTTGAGTCAGCACAATTAATCTTTATCTTTCACATCCCAAATAGAATCAGTGTTCCTTGAATATAGATTTTTGAAATTTGTTTGTGCAATATTATTACTAAATTGATATTTTATTTTACCTATCAAATTCAGAGAAAGAAAACATTACTTGTATTCATGGAAAAGCTAATTATTGGTGGATTGCCTCCTTTTTTCCACCTTTGAGCCTTTCCTTTCCTCCCTAGAGCCAGCATGACTTCTCTTAATGTAGATACCCCTGTATATAGTAAGGTTTAGAATATATATATTTTTTCTTTTGCTACTTTCTGAGGCATTATGTAAAGGGTTCATACTAGGTGGTTAGTTAAATATATGTAAGCACGAATTCAAAGGTAGAGAAAGCGTTGAGGGAATGTGTGTGTCTTCATAAACCAGGAGGCCTTTCCTAGCAATTTAACCAACAGATGTGAATACTTCACAAAGCTATAAAGACTTCTGTCTTAAATACTACAGTAACTTAACAACCATTTTTGAAGACCATAGCATTTAATTAAAGGCTTTCTGGTTTACATATACTTTACAGGTTTGTTGTTGTTGTTGTTGTTGTTAGTTTGAAATGTGTAAGCTTTGATTTAAACAAAGTTTACTTCACTATGTTAATGATGTACTCAAAATATTTATTGAAAGACAAAGTAGAGTATTTTAATGTTATACCTGCCATTTTTTCTTAAAGCACATTTTTTTGCATCTAACTGCCAGTGCCATTGTCAAAACTTGTTTTTAAAATTGTTGTACATTTCTTATTAAACTAAGTGCTTCAAGTATTATGTTGCCATCATATAGTGTATAAAAATGTATAATTGCCAATTCACTGTAACTATTATTTATTTTTAAATGAAGTGTAATGCTTTCTGATTCAAGAAATTTGAGTTGTTAAACTGGTTTCCTTCTCCTCTTTTCTAATGTAGCATAAAAATTGCCCTGAGTTTGAGTTATAACTGCCAGTAGATGACCAGTCACAAGTGAACCACTTCTCAGTTGCCAGTCTTCACTCATATTAAAAGCAACCTAACAGATATTTAGTTTTTGTATCTAATCTCTGATTATTAAAATGTTTATAAAGTTTATTTTTACCAAAGAGATGCAATTCATTATGATAAAGTATTGCAGAATAAACCTTGTTTTATAACATTGTTGTACTTTCTCTGTTCTTTTGGGGTGGGTAGTGTAGATATAAGTGGCTCCTACTTATACATACACATGCCATTTCCATTTTGGTGGTACAAAGTTGAAGTCACACAATTGAAAACTAAAGTTTTAATTCCAGAATATTTGTCTTTTTTTAAAGTGTTGTTTCTCCTGTTTTTTACAGGCCATTTTAGTAATTTTGAAAGCTAAAATAGTGTTAATTATTCTCTTCCTGAAGATGAACTTTTCATATATATTTTTTCATATACATAAGAGATATTTTGAAATATAAGAAAAATTGTGCAGATAATGAAATTAAGATTATTTCTAAATATAGTAGTGTTGTTACTTCAACAATATCCAGTACTACTGTGTGTTTAAAAATTGGGGCATCCATTATAAAATGAAATAATGGACAACCAACATCTTAATGTTAATCCACCCACCCCCTACTTCCCTTTGAAATTCTGTGCTGGAAATTTAAGTGGTATTAGCTACATGGAGTTGTTTATTTAAAATGAGTCAAATGAAACAGCTGTATTGATTCAAAACTACCTCACTCTCTAAACCCTCCTTCCAAAGCATCTTTTTGATATACAAAATTATTTACCAAACATAGGCATTCGGGACTCATGTATTTATTCCTTAAGAATTATTCTCGTTTTTGGTAGGGTCTTTGCCTGGTTTGGGGATCAGGGTAATGCTGGCTTCATAGAGAGAATCTGGAAGTTTTCCTTCTGCTTCAATTTTTTGAAACAGCTTCAGGAGAATAGGTGTTATTTCTTCTTTGAAAGTTTGATAGAATTCCCCAGGGAATCCATCAGGTCCTGGGCTCTTGTTTTTTGGGAGGTTTTTGATCTTCAATCTCGTTACTAGATACCGGTCTATTCAGGTTGTCAATTTCTTCCTGGTTCAATTTTGGGAGTTTATAGTTTTCCAGGAATGCATCCATTTCATCTAGGTTGCTTAGCTTATTGGCATATAACTATTGATAATAACTTCTGCTGATTGTTTCTACTTCCTTGGTGTTAGTTGTGATCGCTCCCTTTTCATTCATAAAAATAGAACTTCCCTGTGACCCTGCAATTGCACTACTGGGTATTTACCCCAAAGATACAGATGTAGTGAAAAGAAGGGCCATCTGTACCCCAATGTTTATAGCAGCAATGGCCACGGTCGCCAAACTGTGGAAAGAACCAAGATGCCCTTCAACGGACAAATGGATAAGGAAGATGTGGTCCATATACACTATGAAGTATTATGCCTCCATCAGAAAGGACAAATACCCAACTTTTGTAGCAACATGGATGGGACTGGAAGAGATTATGCTGAGTGAAATAAGTCAAGCAGAGAGAGTCAATTACATATGGTTTCATTTATTTGTGGAGCATAACAAATAGCATGGAGGACATGGGGAGTTAGGAGAAGGGAGTTGGGGTAAATTGGAAGGGGAGGTGAACCATGAGAGACTATGGACTCTGAAAAACAATCTGAGGGTGTTGAAGGGGCAGGGGATGGGAGGTTGGGGTACCAGGTGGTGGGTATTATAGAGGGCACAGATTTCATGGAGCACTGGGTGTGGTGCAAAAATAACGAATTTTGTTATGCTGAAAATAAATAAAAAATAATTTTAAAAAGTTATTCTCGGGGCACCTGGGTGGCTCAGTTGTTAAGTGTCTGCCTTCGGCTCAGGTCATGATCCCAGGGTCTTGGGATCAAGCCCCAGAAGTGGGGGGGCCTCCTCCTCCATGGGAAGCCTGCTTCTCCTTCTTCCACTCCCCCTGCTTATGTTCCTCTCTCACTGTGTCTCTGTCTGTCAAATAAATTAATTCTTAAAAAAAAAAAAAAAAGTATTCTCACTATTGCATTCATCTAGCTCATACTAGTTCTGAAGGGGAAAGAAATATATGCCATTTTTAGAAAAATGACTTTTTACTTAAAAATGGGTTAAAACATCTAGTCTTTCCCTCAAGAATTTTGGGACATGCTGATTTGACAGGTTAAAAAAACAAACAAAAGCTAGAAATAAAGATCTCAAAAACTGTGCAAAAATTTAGATGTGAAACTGTTGAAAATCTTTAAGAATGAAAACAATTATTAATCTTAGTAACTGTTATTATGTATCATGAAATTATAGAGAACTGTTAAAAGCTGTCAACTAAAAATTGAAATAGCCATGTGCTACACATGTGTTTGATAGTTTGTGTTCCAAAAGTTTGTTTACAAATATATTCTTGGAGGAGGCATTTTTCAGTGAACTCAAGGCAAGTCGTGAAGCCTTATTTACCTCAGAATGTAGTGGATAAAAACAATCCTTTTTTAACTAAAGTGATTCTTATACAAAATTTTTGTAGAAGTGGATTTACTTCCTTATAGAACTTTCCTCAACCTTGAGATTTTGGTTCAAGTAAATACTTATAAATATCTTGTGGGGACAGTGTAATAAAAGCAGAAACCAGGAATTGGACAGAAAGGAGACCCTGCAAAGAATAGTAATGTATGGGAGATTTCAGAACCTGAAACACAATTATCTAATGGTTATGGATTTTTTTTTTTAAAGATTTTATTTACTGTAGAAGGGGCACAGAGGCATGGTGCTCCAGGCAGGGCTTGGTCCCAGGACCTCAAGACCATGGACCTGAGCCAAAACCAAAAGTTGATTGGCTCAACCAACTGAGCCACCCAGGCATTGGTGGTATAGGGGTGAGCATAGCTGCCTTCCAATTGAGCCACCCAGGTGCCCCTAGTGGTTGAAAAAATTTTTGTAAGTTTTTATTTACTTATTTATTTGAGAGAGTGCAGGGTGAGGGGGTGCTGGGCAGAGGGAGAGAATCCATGCTGAGAACAGTGCAGTCCAAGACTCCATCCCACAGCCTGAGCCCAAACCAAGCGTCCAACAGTTAGCTAACTAAGGCATACAGATGCCCCAGTTGTTGAGAATTCTTAAGTAGAAACTGCAGCCAGCATAAAGTAATCTGCATTATAACTAAATTTATATGATAATCTTGTATATCAGGAAAGGAGTTGGGAAAAAATTCCACATCCTTGGTAAACTGAGCACTCTTTCTTTCTTTCTTTCTTTCTTTTTTTTTTTCTTCTGTGCATTGACTTAGTATCCTTCCACATTACTGAATTGGGGTATGAGTACTAGCAGTTTAGGGGTGGAGACTTTCAGGTTTTCCATATAAAGTATCATGTCATCTGCAAAGAGAGAGTTTGACTTCTTCATTGACAATTTGAATACCTTTTATTTCTCTTTGTTGTCTGATTGCTGTTGCTAGGACTTCTAATACTATGTTGAACAAGAGTGGTGAGAGTGGGCATCCTTGTCTTGTTCCTGATCTCAACAGGAAGGCTGTGAGGTTTTTCCCATTGAGGATGATATTTGCTGTGGGTTTTTCATAGATAGATTTGATGAAGTTGAGGAATGTTCCCTCTATCCCTATACTTGAAGCGTTTTAATCAGGAACAGATGCTGGATTTTGTCAAATGCTTTTTATGCATCAATTGAGATGACCGTATGATTCTTCTCTCTTACTGATTTGTTCTATTACATTGATTGATTTGCGAATGTTGAATCATCCTTGAAACCCAGGGATGAATCCCACCTGGTCATGGTGGATAACCTTTTTTTTTTTTTTTTTTAAGATTTTTTTATTTATTTATTTGACAGAGAGAGATCACAAGTAGGCAGAGAGGCAGGCAGAGAGAGAGAGGAGGAAGCAGGCTCCCTGCTGAGCAGAGAGCCCGATGCGGGACTCGATCCCAGGACCCTGAGATCATGACCTGAGTCGAAGGCAGCGGCTTAACCCACTGAGCCACCCAGGCGCCCCGGTGGATAACCTTTTTAATGTGCTGTTGGATCCTATTTGCTAGGATCTTGTTGAGAATCTTAGCATCCATATTCATCAGGGATATTGGTCTGAAATTCTCCTTTTTGGTGGGGTCTTTTCCTGGTTTGGCGATGAGGGTAATGCTGGCTTCATAAAAAGAGTCTGTAAGTTTGCTTTCCACTTCAATTTTTTGAAACAGTTAACTGAGCAGTTTTTCAATGAGGTATTTCAATGCCTAATCCCAAGCATTGAGTTTTAATTGTTGGATATCCAGTGTGCACTAAGAAGTAAAAATAGACATCCCTCTTCCCCCAAAATGTAAAGGCAATTATGAATTGTGATGATTGTCATGAAAGAAAAGAATAGGGAGCTATGAAAACACAATATGTTATCTGGGGTTTTAAGAGAGGCTACCATGAAGAATATGATTTAAGCTGCGATCTGAAAGAAACAGGTATTGGAACTAAAAGCATAGCTTATTGTTGGGGCAAGGACAAAAGCAATCACTGAGATCCTGGGTTAAGAGAAAACAGGAGATTTGGGGTGGATTAAAAGGGCAACAGTGTGGCCACACAACAAAACAGCTGGTGCCAGGTCTTCCAAAGCCATGTGAGTCAAAGATTTGGGCTTCTGTTATAAGAACTTAGGGAAACCATTGAGGAGATAGGTAGTTTAAGAAATCATCCTCATACTTTGACTTGCATCAATAATTGACAGGACCAGACTTAAGCTCCTCTGTAAACAACCAGAAAATTAGACAGTATATGGCGGGGGAGCGGGGGGGAGTATGAAACATTTTCTGACAAGATCAGTAAGAGTGATATAACTCTAGCCAGATTAATTAATGGGAAAAAATGAGGACCCAAATTAGCAAAATCAGAGATGAAAGAAGACATAAGGACAGATTCTATAGATATTAAAAGTACAACAAAACATTAAGAACTTTATGCCAATAAATTCAACAATTTAGATGAAATTAACAAATTTCTTAAAAGACATAAATTACCAAACTTAAATCGAGAAGAAATAGAAATCTAAATAATCTTATACCTATCTGTAATTAAATTAATAGTTATTAGTAATTAAAACCTTACAACAAGATGCAACAGCAAAAGCACAAGCAATGAAAGAAAAAATTGGTAAGTTGGACTTAACTAAAATTAAAAACTTAGGTTCTGTGAAAGTTACTGTTAAGAAAATGGAAAGACGGAGTGCCTGGGTGGCTCAGCCATTGAGGGTCTGCCTTCGGCTCAGGTCATGATCCCAGGGTCCTAGGATCAAGCCCCACATTGGGCTCCCTGTTCTGCAGGAAGCCAGCTTCTCCCTCTCCCACTCCGCCTGGTTGTGTTCTCTCTCTATATATATATATCTTGGTGTCAAATAAATAAATAAATCTTAAAAAAGAAGAAGAAGAAGAAGAAGAAGAAGAAGAAGAAGAAGAAGAAGAAGAAGGAAAATGGAAAGACAAGCAACAGCCTGGAAGAAAGTATTTGTAAAACATCTATAATAAAGAACTGGTATCAAAAATACATAAAATACTCTTAAAAATTAACAATAAGAAAACAATTCAAAAATGAGCAAAATAGGGGTACCTGAACGGCTCAGTGGGTTAAAACCTCTGCCTTCGGTTCAAGTCATGATCTCAGGGTCCTGGGATGAAGCCCTGCATCAGGCTTTCTACTCAGTGGGGAGCCTGCTTCTCCCTCTCTCTCTGTCTTCTTCTCTGCCTATCAAATAAATAAATAAATTCAAAATATCTGGACACTTAAAGAAGATAAACAGATGGCAAATAAATATATTCAAAGACAGTTCAACATCATGTCATGAGGGAAATGAAAATAAAATTAAGGGGCACCTGGTGGCTCAGTCAGTTAAGCATCTGCCTTTGGCTCAGGTCATGATCTCAGGGTCCTGGGATTGGGCCCCATGTTGGGCTCCCAGCTCAGTGGGGGAATCTGCTTCTCCCTCTACCCCTGCTTGTGTGCTCTCTCTCTTGCTTCGATAAATAAATAAAATCTTAAAAAAAAATTGTGTAAAGGTTTTTCTGTGGACATATTTTCAACTCATTTGGGGAAATAAAATGGAAATTAATTGCTGGATCATACAGTACAAATGATTATTTTGTGGGAAGCCACTGACCTTTCTTCCAAAGTGGCAAGTGTCTTGCATTCCCAGAAGAAATGAATGAGTTCCTATTGTTCCACATTCTTGTCAGCATTTGGTGTTGTCAGTATTTTGCATTTTAGTCATTTTAGTAGGTGTATAGTGATATCTTAATGTTGTTGTTGTTTTTTTTAAGATTCTTTTTTATTTTTCATTTGAGAGAGAGGCAGAGACAGAGAGCACAAGCAGGGCTATACCCAAAAGAAGTAAAAGCAAGGTCTCAAAGAAATATATGTATACCATCTTCATAGCACCATTACAATAACATAAAGGAAGCACCTCAGGTGTCCACTGACAGATGAATGGCTAAACAAAATGTGGTATTATACATATAATGAAATATTATTCAGCCTTTAAAAGGAAGGAAATTTTGATAGGTAACACAGAAGAAACTTGAGGGTATTATTTTAAGTTACCATAACAGTGGATCCATGTCATTATACATGTGCTGAAACCCACAGAATGTACGAGATAAAGAGCGACCCCCTAGTGTGAACTATGCATTTCAGTTAATAATAACATATTGATATTGACAATTGTCACAAATACACCACACTAATGTAAGAGGTTCATAGTAGGAGAAACTTGGGGTAGGGAAAAATAGGGCTGGAAGCAAGTATATCAGAACTCTCTGTACTTTCTACTCTATTTCTCTGTAACCTAAAACTTCTCTAAAAAGTAAAGTCTATTAATTTAAAACAGAGTGAAAGAAAAACAAAACAACCCCCCTCCCCAGCTAACTGCCAGCTGCAAGAGCTCCCAATGGTCAAAACTGGAACCATTTAAGCAACAAAATACACAAAATAGTGTTGGTTTATAGCCCAAAATATAAAATAAATATCCATGAGTACACATTGTTACAAATAATGATTGAATAAATTAAGAAATGAGGGAAAAGAGACAAATGTCCCATACAGAAGGATTCCCAATAAATGGTGCAGATACTCCACTTATAAGGAGGGGGAACTTAACTTTTCCTTTTCCTAAGTGGGGGCTTCACACAATACTTCCTTCCAAAGTCCAAGTATGGTCCGGACTGGGAGTGGGGGAGGAGGTGGGTAACTTTGCAGTGGAGAAGCCTGACAATCACTACTTTAGCGCAGTGACCTTGGTCAATGTCAACTGTCAAAAATCGGTCTCCACAAATTTGCCTACTCTAGGTGCCTCCTAAAAGTGGAATCATACAGTACTTGTCTTCTTTTATCTGACTTATTTTAACTTGGAGTAATGTTTTCTAGGTTCTTACATGTGGTAGCATGTATCAGAATTCCATTTCTTTTTAAGCTTGAATAATATGCATTGTGTATATATGTATATATCCATACAATGATTTATATACCGTATTTTGTTTACTCATTCACCTGTTGATGAACATTTGGGTTTTTTCTATCTTTGGGTTCTTGAGAATGACAATGTTATGAACATTGGTGTACAGCTATCTCTTAAATCTCTGTGGTCAATTCTTTTGGGTATATACTTAGAAGTAGAATTGTTGGATCAGATGATCATAGCTTTAATATTTATTTATTTATTTATTCATTTATTTATTTAAAATAACCATCATACTATTTTTACAGTGGCTGAACATTTTGCATTCCCACCAGCAACACACAAATGTTCCAAATTTTCCATAATCCTCTCCAACATTTGTTCTTTTTTTTCCTTTTTTTCTTTTTATAATAACAGTAAAATCCTAATGGAGGTGAAGTAGGGTGTCTCACATTTTTTCATGTCTTGCAAACAGGCACACTGACAGTCTTTTCTTCTTGACTACATTTTTAAGGATGATTGTATGGTGAACAGCCATGGATGAATAGGGAGTGTGTCTCCTTCAAGAGCAGAGAACTGGTTTGGTTGCTGTCTGGTATAATAAAGAAAATGGCTCGCTTTGGCAAGGGTCAGACATATTTGCCTACATCTTTTATAAAATATTTGGGTTTCTCATGAAGCATCCACCTGGGCTGTTCTGCAGAGCTCCCAGACATAATGAGAACTCATGCGACTGTGAAGCTCATGTTGCTTGATGTGCTGTAAGCAATCAATTCCTTTGTCTCTGACGCAGGACTCTCTTATTTGTTGCAAGCATCCATGAAGATGTAGCAGACTAACCTATTAAAAATACTTTTAAAAGTTCACATCCTTCACAGTTCTTGACATTCTTCTGTCTGATAAAAGGTATCTATGGGGTCGCCCGGGTGGTTCAGTCATTAAGCGTCTGCCTTTGGCTCAGGTCATGCTCCCAGGGTCCTGGGATTGAGTTCCGCATTGGGCTCCTTTCTCAGCGGGAGCCTGCTCCTCTCTCTGCCTCTCTGCCTACTTGTGATCTCTCTCTCTCTCTCTCTCTCTGACAAATAAATAAATAAATCTTAAAAAAAAAAAAAAAGGTGTCTATGAAAACCCTACAGCTAATGCCATACTGAATGGTGAGGGGTTGACTTCTCCCCCCCACCTCCATTATGAATAAACCGAGGGTATCCCCTCTCACCACTTCTATTTAGTATTATCTAACCAGATGAGTAAGGCCAAAATAATAATAATAATAATAAAATAGAAGGAGAAGAAGGGGGATAACAAAAGGACATACTCCTTGGAAAGGAAGAAATCACTTTTATTTATAGACAACATGACTGTGTCAATAAAAAAAAAACAACCCTAAAGAATCTACAAAAGGCAACTAGAACTAATAAATAAATTTATCAAGACTTCAGGGTACTAAGTCAGTATTTTCAAAATCACTTATACTTCAATATATTAACAATAAACTTGGAACATGAAATTAAAAAAAGAATACCATTTGCAGAAGTATACAAAAAATGAAATACAGAGGACCAAATTTAAAAATCCAGTTGTTGCAAAATATGTGCCAGACCTGTGCAATGAAAACTATAAAACATTGCTGAAGAATATAAGAAGATCTAAATAAATGAACAGGTACACTGTGTATGAGGATTCAAAGACTTAAATATTTTTAAGATGTCACTTCTCTCCTGATTGATCCATACATTCAGTTCAGTCCCAACCAAAATGTAAAAGGCTTCTTTGAGGAAATTGGCAGGCTTAAAATTTATATGGAAATGCAAATGGCTTAGAATAGCTTAAATAATTGCCAAAAAAAAAAAAAAAAGGTTAAATGTCTTGTGCTACCTGATTTCAAAATTTATTATACAGCTATACTAATTAAACAGTATGGTATTTGACATAAGTTTAAATATAAAGATGGATGAAACAGCATAGTCTGGAAATAAAATCTACACATGCATGAGCAATTGATTTTTGCCAAATGTCCCACATTAACTCAAGGATTTAAGGGTAATTTTTTTTTTTTAACAAATGGTGTTGGAACCGCTGGATATACATGTGGGGAATGACAGACCTTGACTTTAACCTCTCAGAATACATAAAAATATACTGGAAATCAATTATAGACCTAAATGTTAAAATTAACATTGGAAGACTTTTAGAAGAAAACTGAAGAAAATCTTTTTGACCTCAGAGTAAGCAAAGATTTAATACACAAAGCATAATCCATAAGAGAAAAAAAGTACAAAGTGATCTTCATCAAAATTAAAAACTCCTACTCTTTAAAAGACACCATTAAGAAAATGAAAAGGCAAACAACACATTGGGGAAAAAATCTTCACAACACATATCTCTGATAAGCAGTTGTATATAGAAACATATAAAGAGCTTCTACAAGTCAATATCAAAGAGACACAAACCCAGTTCAGAAACAGTAAGATTGAGACAGACCATTGACCAAAGAAGTTATATGAATGGCTAATAAGAGCATGGAAAGATGCTCAACACCATTAGTCATCAGGGAAGAGTATACTGAAACCCCAATGAGTAGCTTCTACACATCCAAGGGTAAGTCTGAAATTAAGTGTTAAAAGACAATTAAAAGTCAATACCAATTTTTTTTTTTAATGTGGAGCAATCATGAATCTCATATATTGCTGGTGAGAATGGAAAATGGCACAATTACTTTGGAAAATGGTTTGGCAGTTTCTTAGGAAGTTAAGCATGCAGTTGTCATAGAGCCCAATGTATTAGTTTGCTGGGGCTACTATGATGAAATACCACTGACCCGGTGGCTTAAAAACCAGGAATCTATTTTCTCAGAGTTGTAGAGGCTAGATGCCCAAGATAAGGTGTCTGGCAGGTTTGGGTTTCTCCTGAGACTTTGTTTCTTGGCTTCAAGAAGGCTGTCTAGCTCTGCCTTCACGTGACCTTTCCTTTGTGATTGTGCACCCGTAGCATCTCTTTTGTGCCTCTTTTCTGTCCAAGTTCTTTCTTCTCATAAGGACAACCAGTCAGATTGAGTTAAGATCCACTCTTAATGGCCTAATTTTGACCTCAGTTCCTCTTTAAAGGCCCTATCTCAGAACAGTCACATTTTGAGATCCTGGGGGTTATGCCTTCAAGATCCAAATTTGGGGGAGGGGCTAGACAGATCAGTCCAGAACACCCAGCAATTCCACTCTCAGGTATTTGCCTGGGAGAAATGAAAGATTTGTGCTTTAATGTTCACAGCAGCCATATTCAAGATGACTCCAAAATGGAAACAATATAACTTCTATCTCCAGGGGAATAAATACATTATGGTGAATTCTGAGAAGACAGCCCTATTCAAAAGTAAAAAGAAACAAACTGCTGATGCTAGTAACAATGTAAATAAAATCAGTCTTAAAAGAATACCCACCATGGGACTCCATTTATGTGGAATTTTAGAATAGACAAATGGAATCTATAGAGACAGAAAGCAGATCAATCCACCGCCCAGGGCTGGGGTGTATGAATGTGGAGGGAGGTGAGGGCCAAGAACTGTCCACCTACAGAGAAGAGTCAAGCTCCTTGGGATTCAAATTTCTTTTTTACAAAACAAAAATAACGTGTCCTGTTTTGAACGACAGAATCAGGAAGATAATAAAAATGTGTTAGCAACAGATGAGAAGGTGAAATACATTTGACAGCTCTGTTACTGTCAGAGCTCAGAGCTGAATAAAAAACTTTGGTGTTGGCTCAGGTTGTGATTTCAGGGTCCTAGGATAAAGCTCTGCTTCAGGCTCCACACTGAGTGTGTAGTCTGTTTGGGATTCTCTCTCCCTTTGCCCCTCCCACTTGTGCTCTCTCTCTCTAAAAATAAACAAATAAATCTTTGGAAAACAAAAACAAGCAAATTAATGAAAATCTTGAAGTCAGACCAAGGGCTGCCACATAGACTCTGAGACACACTGGAGAGAGAGATATCTTAAAGAGTTTTTGGGGAGGTTTGGGGAGGTGTGGGGACCAGCTGCTAGAAGTTCAATGGTTCTTTTTATAAAATTAAATGTAGACCTACCTGAAGCTGATTTAGCAATCTGTGATGGGTCTGATCTGGAATATTCTAACAACTACTTACTGAGTGTTTTCTGCTCAACCGCATGGTGAGCACTAAGCCAAGCATTTGGATTTTGCTTGTTACCTCATTTACTCTTCACATGAACTCTCTGAACTTAATGAGGTAAATTTGTAGATGAAAAAAATCCACACTTTAAAAAAATCCTCCACTTTAAGGAGCTTAAAGTGCCAGTGTTTACATGCACCAGTAAATGGTTAAAAAACCAAGTCTGATTCTTAAATGTCTGCCTACGTCACCAGGTGTTACTGGCTCTGGTTTACAGGAATATCCAGGCACAAGAATGCTTGACCTTTTATTCTTTGATTCCACAAATCATCTCTGAGCACTTGTGAGATGCACATCACTGGGATAGGCCCCGGTGGTTTGGCAGTAGACAAAACAGATGGAAGTCTCTGCCCTCATGGACCTTACATTCTTGTGGGAGGAGACTGTCAAGACAAAAATTTGAAATTAAATTTCAGAAGTGGTAAGTGCTCTGAAAAGAACCAAGGCGAGGAATGGGAGGGAGAAGGGTGACAGCTGCTATTTTAGAAAGGGTGGACGGGAAAGATCACTCAACTAGGTAGCTTTGAGCAGAGGTTAGAGTTAGAGTGATGCGCAGAAGGGAGACAAACCAACACCCTGGGGAAGGGCCGTGCAGGTTGGGAACAGGGACGGCTGTGGAATAGGGAGAGGCTGCAGCCTTGGGATGTTTTTGCAGCCTTAGCAAGAGGCATAGATAGGTGTCTGGATTATTGTCCCCAAAGGAAAGGCTGGAGGAGATGACCTGAGCAGGGGCCTTGCCAGACAGAGCTCTGTGAATGCCAAGGTAGGAAATGAGTTTCTAAGGCTGGGGGTAATCGAATCATATGTGCATATTCAAAGAATCACCATTACACCTAGAGATTTGGAGATTGTTCACTGCAAATCTTAAATACACATTCTTAATCAAATACCTTCAGACAAAATACTGTCCCCTGTAACCAGATACTGTTACCCTTCAAGCCAAAATCTTCCAACCCCAAGAAGTGGATAGGAAGTTAAGAGAGAAGGGATCGTTTTCTCTAACCTGGTATATATACACTAGCAAGGTGTTTCAGAGGATAAAAACCTTACTGCTTTTTATTAGTGTAAAGGTCAGCATACATTATTGAAAAGTCTACTAAAATAAATATTTGTTACTTTTTAAAATGTAATTGGATCTAAGCCTTCCAAGTTTTTTAGGGCATTAAGGGAATAGAGAAGAATAATTTTATAATTAGCCCTCTGACAGGTTTCATTAAGTAATTCAAGCATTCCCTTTAAGATCTTGTTTATAGTATTAAATCTCTTAATATGTAGAGTAAAAGAAAGGATAACACTGAGGGCACCTAGCTGGCTCAGTCAGGTAAGCTCTGCCTTGGCTCAGGTCTTGATCCCAGGGGTCCTAGGATGGAGCCCCACGTGTTGGGCTCCCCGCTCAGTGGGGAGTCTGTTTCTTTCTCTGCTTCCCCCACCTCCACTCACCTTCTCTCTCACTCGAGCTCTCTCTCTTGAATAAATAAATAAAATCTTAAAAGAAAAAAGAAAATATAAAACTGAATCTTGATCAAATTATAGTAGTTCTATATCATCATAATTTACTGCTATGAAGCAAACACTTGAAGAAGACAGATGTTTGCTTTCTTTTCAAATGAGCAAGAACCAAGCCAGCAGCAGAACTTTCCTTCACGTGTATCAAGATTTCACTTTCTGCTTTCGTTTGCACACCAATCTCAATTCTTAAACGAAATTATTTATGAAATTGATTTTTCCTAAGTGTGTTTGATGATTATTCTGAGAATGTTTCCTTGTAACTTATTTCTGTGTCAATACTATCTTTCCTTTTTTTTAGATGAATTTTCCCCAGGAAATGTTTGGTCAGCTTTAATTCACTTTAAGAACAATGTTGGTTATTTGAATGAGAAATTACAATATAAATTTGCCGCCAGCTCTTGGGAGAGGCAGTGGTGTACTTACACATTTCAGCTGACATACTACAGGTTCCTTATCAGTGGAGGTAAAAGCAGGGCCATATATAATTTATTAGTACTCTCTCTCTCTCTCTCTAATTGCTTTCCAGTAGGAAGGAATTCGCTCTCTCCTGTTTCCCCGGGGGGATTGCCTTTGTTACAGCTCAACTATAAGCTTTATATGGAGTTGTAGCTTTCAAAATAGAGCATTAATTGAAAGCAATTATCCAATTATACCAGCTGTGACTATGCTGTATACTGAATATTTACCAGGAAAAGAACGCATTTAACAGATGATTTAATATAGCAGCCTGGCATAATGAATCTGCAACTGACACTTCAAACCCATAGCTAATGTTGTCAGTGGCTAAGATAGTCAAGAGAGCACAAGTAGCTCAAGTCAGTGCAAAAAAATAAAATAAAGACTATCAGGCTTGATTTTCAAAACCGTGCAAATGTGTGAGATGTGAATTTCAAAAGTAATCAAAGAACTTATATTTATTATCTACAATGCGTGAGATCTCTCTAACTGCTCGATTTTAAAAGCAGATGTGCATTCAACTTTAATCAAAAAAAAATTTTTTTTAACTCTTTTGATGCCTTATGTAGGTGCCCTGAAATCTTTGAGGACTGTCCTTAAAACCGATGCTTTGGAACCACTCTAGGTAATTCTTAGATAAGCACCCAGAAGAACCTGCCCTGTGTGAAATTCCACTCTGCAACCCACAGTGTGATAATGAGCTGTGGGATAGTCTTTTTCTGTCTGTAATCTATTCAGCTTCTCAAGTGCTCACCAAGTGCTAGGAGGGAAAAGGCTTTGGCTGGGCTGGCCGTTGATTAAATGGACTTGGGGATAATCCATATTACCAAGGAATATTTTTATGGGCAAAAAAATCCACGACTAACCCTTGCAAAAGGGGCTCTGTAAGAAATGAAGACAATGTTTCCCTAAATGTGTTAGCTCTATATTAAAGAAACAAAACAAAGGAACCACAACACTTTGCTACCAACTCTGGAGTCATCTTATTGGTGCTGTCTTGACAAAGGGATGCCGTTCCTCTATGTGCTATGATGTCACCTTTGTCCAATCATAACCTTCCTTATGAGAAGGGGGGAGAACTCTCTGGAGACAAGGTGAGTGACAGCAGCAGGCAATGTAGCAGTCACTAGGCAACAAGATCCAGCCTTTGGTGGAAGAGAATTCTAAAACATTTAACCCTCACGCTGTCAGGGCTTTCTGTTGCTGGCGTGGCAATAATCTGTGGACAAAAGGCCTAATACGAATACTACCACTTTTTTCTAAAGCTGTGCTCCTAAAGGCAATTTGAGGACACTTCCTACTTAGACCAAGGACATTATTCAGTTTGACAAGATTGGTCAAGGTAGATATGTTTACAATCTCCTTTTCACAAGGTTACAGTTTAAGACCTACATGATTATCTCCTCAGTAAGTTGGGACCAGTTAGTCGATTGTTCCCTGCAAGCTGGGCTGTCACACAGGCATGTAGTCTGTGCTCTGTGCAAAGTCCTATCATAACAGGGGAGTGAGTGGAGCCGAAATCAGCCTGTGCTCCATTTGTCAAGATGCACCCTCGTTCAGGCACAGCCTGTGCTTTATTCGTCAAGATGCACCCTCATTCAGGCAATCTTCAGAAAGGTCCTTTATCAAATGTGTTGACTTGATGAGGCTCCATGTTGTAATTTGTCTGCTGGGAGGGGTTGCTTTTCCCAGTTTGCACAAGGTTGCTGATGAGCTCTTGGGTGGGGGTGTGGCTACAAGTACCTCTTATTTTTCCAACTAGTCAGAAAGTTCTGCAAGATTGTCCGTCCTCTTTCACTTGAGTCTGTTAGAAAACTTAGCACAGGTGTGGACAGACCCAGGTGTGGCCCAGTTGTATTGTTTCCACACTGGATTTCTATCATTTCCTTCAGATGCTTTTGGTTTGTTTTGAGAAAAAAATTAGAATTTTTCTCATAAAGCTAATTTTTTATTGATTTGAAAGATCTAATAGTTTAACATTTTTTTTGTACCCCAACAGTTATGTAGTATAATGATTTCCTCAGGAAGAAAAATCCTTTTAATTATTTCTTTAGCCAGATAATAAATGACTAAGTACACAGTTTTTGGGTTGGTTTGAGGGGATGCAGTATAGTTTATTATTTAACTTTTTGTGTTTTGTTTTTGGTTTCGTTTGAGGACAGTCGATGCACAATGCTGCATTCGTTTCAGGTGTACAAAATAGTGATTCAACATCTCTATACGTTGTGCCATGCTCCCCACAAAAATAGCTAACTTCTGTCACCATACAACGCTATTACAATACTGTTGACTATACTCCCTATGCTGTACCTTTTATTCCTGTGCCAGAGGGGCAGAAGTGGACCGATGGGCCAGATGGGTGAAGGGGAGTGGGATACACAGTCTCCCAGTTTTAGAAGGAAGAAGTCATTGGAATAAAAGCTACAGCAGACACTTTGAGAGAGCTTCTTAAGGACATCGGGTACCGTGTTTTCTCTAACAGTGCTTGGCACGTAGTAAGTGCACACATATCTTCCCATGAATGAGTTAATTGTTTAATTAATTGATTAGCTAATGGTATTCACTTCTGGGGGGATTCCAACAGGAGAATTATATATGTTTAGATTGTCAGACATCTGGGGCGCCTGAATGGCTCAGATGGTTGGGCATCTGCCTTCGGCTCGGGTCATAATCCCAGGTTCCTGGAATCGAGCCCCGCATCCTGCTCCCTGCTCAGCGGAGAGTCTGCTTTCTTTTCTTCCTCTCTCCCCTTCTCGTGCTCTCTTTCTCTGTCAAATGAACAAGTAAAAATATTTTTTAAAAAAATCATCAGATACGTTCCATGTTATCTAGTACAACACTTATTTTGAAGTTCAGTACACCGAGACCCAAATAACTAACTAGTCAATATATCTAGTCAAAATCATGGGCAGGTTTCCATTTCCCTTTAATTAGGTCAATGAGGAGACTAATTTAGATGTTAAATAATTAAAAGAATAAAATAAATACACATCTATTAAAATACAAAAATGTTGATCTGTGTGCCACCTAAAATAGTATTAAGGTTTCAGTGATAATTGTAGCACTCTTTGGAAAATATTACATGTTTTTAGATGAGCAATGACATTAAATACAATGAAACTCTAAACAATGCTGTGGATTGCCCAAAAGAGGAAAAGTCAGGGCTGACTGCAGCTGATTTAAACTGATTCTAACAAACCCTTCATGTAATTATATTAGATATTACAGTCTTGTGTTCAAATTTAGCTACTGGTTTGAGCCTTGCTCCTAAATGGTGTACCTTGTACTGGTCTATAACCTCATCAGATTGGATTAGATGAACTCAGAAGGCCAGCATTCTATGAGCTAAAATCATCTGCATTCCTTATTACTCCACCAATTAGAAGAGCTCTGCATACAGGGAGATCTATATAATGTAATGGAAACAGTGACCACAGTAAATGTGAACATATTAAATTCCTTATTGGAGACTTTCAAATGATTTTTTTTAAAAGGGCAAAATTATGTATGTTAATGAGACATCCTTAATTTGATTTTTTTTTAAAGATTTTATTTATTTATTTGACAAACAGAGATCACAAGCAGGCAGAGAGGCAGGCAGAGAGAGAGGCAGAGAGAGAGGAGGAAGCAGGCTCCCCGATGAGCAGAGAGCCCAATGCGGGGCTCGATCCCAGAACGCTGAGATCATGACCTGAGCTGAAGGCAGAGGCTTTAACCCACTGAGCCACCCAGGCACCCCTGAATTTTATTTTATTATTTTTTTTAATGTAAGCTCCATGCCCAGTGTGGGGCTTGAATTCACAACCCTGAGTTTGAGAGTCATATGCTGTACTGACTGAACCAACCAGGTGTCCCAATAAAACATCCTTAAAAACAAAAACACTGGGGTTTCTGTGTGGCTCAGTCAGTTGAGCATCCAACTCTTGGTTTCAGCTCAGGTCTTTATTTCAGGATCATGAGTTCAAGCTCCATATTGAAAAACAAACACCACACAAACTAAAAATAAAGAGCTGGGGGTGCTTGGGTGGCTCAGTTGTTAAGCGTCTGCCTTCTGCTCAGGTCATGATACCAGGGTTCTGGGATCCAGCTCCACTTTCGGCTCTCTGCTTGAGATGGGGAGAGCCTGCTTCTCCCTCTCCTGCTGCTCCCCTGCGTGTGTTCACTCTCTTGCTGTGTCTCTCTCCATCAAATAAATAAATAAAATCTTAAAAATAAATAAAAATAAAGAGCTGGATGAACATATGAAACAAGAAAGAAAAAAGTGGCAAAATTAGTATCAGATAAGATAGAGTTTGAGGCAAAAAGGTAAGATAAAGGGGAATATTTTTTATTTACAAATGCATAGTTACACATACAGTTATAATTGCAATAGTTGCAAGTATTTGTGGACAAAATAAAGTAAAAATTGGTGGAAATATATAATTTGACAAAATCACAGCTATAATGAAAATTTTAATAAATATCACTCTGGATTTATACAATAGAAAGAACAAAATTGAGATAAAGTTTGGCTAAAATATAGTTAGAAAGCTTGAATTAATAGATACATGTAGGACTTCATATGCAACAAAAATCTTTTTCCTTATTAAGTAGGTATTTGAAAGGTAAGAATTATACAGTCATTTTCTGACCACAATGAAATAAAACGAGAATTATTAAGAAAAAACTTTCTTCACATCAAATTAAACTATTCAGAATTATTCATGCAAATTGAAATCAAAGAGGAAATCAAAACTGAAATTATAGATAATTGATACATTAATATGTGAAAATACACAGTAAAAGATGTATTCAGGGGAAAGTCATAAGATTAAATGCCTTTATTAATAAACATGAAATGTTGAAATATAGAAAGTAGAAAGAACAACAAAATAATATGAAGGCAAAAGCAAGAATTAATAAAAAAAATAAAAGCAGAATCTAATTTATTAGAAAAAATTAAAAATAGGTTTAATATATAAAAACAAGAGATTACTTTGAAGGTCAATAAAACAGAAACTTCTTGCAAGTCTGATTATAGAAATAAGTGAAACTACAAATATAAAACACTAGAAGTATAAAAGGGAGACAACTAGAGGCACAAAAAAATTTTTTATAAGAATACATGCAGTTTTATACCAGTTAATCTGGACATTTAGAGGGGTACCTGGCTAATTCAGTCAATAGAGCATATGACTCTTGTTCTTGGGGTAGTGAGTTCAAGCCCCACATTGGGCATGGAGCCTACTTAAAGAAAAAAAAATCTGAATATTTAGATAAAATGAAGAAAATTTAACAGGAAAATTGATAATCCAAAAAGACCAATGTACCAGAAATTAATAGAAAAGTTTATTGAACACCTCCCCACCTCCATTCTTCAAAAGAGTACCAGTCTGATGGTTTACCAGATGAATTTTACCAGTCTTTCAAGAAGCAGATAATTTCTTATTTCAGCTGTTTCAAACAATAGGGAAAGGAGAGAAGGAAACTGTCTTAATTATTTTACAAAGTTATAAAGCCCTGAAACCAAAACCAGCAAAATGTCACGAAACTGCCATAGATCAATCTTCAGAATAGTAATAAAACTGGTAAAATTTTACAAGGCTGATGTAACTCGAGATTGGCTTGGTGTTAATAGGTACAAACATTGGCATAACCTTTATGGAGAGCTCTCATTACAACTCAATGTTCCTATTTAATCTGGAAATTGAATTTTAAGGAATTTATTCCAAAAAAATAATAGGATAAGTGTACAAAGATGTATAAGTATTTTTAAAAGTTCATTACGACATAGTTTACAATTGAGGAAATTTGGAAATAACTCTAATGGCCATCAACTGGGAATGTTAAGATCAATTATATTGATTACAATAAAATACTATGAGATTTTCAATTGGGATCAAAGATATGTATTGTCTTGGAAAAACATCCGTGGTGTATTATTAAGTGCAAAAAGGAGATTATAGAACAGAATGTGTAGCACTTATTTTTTTTAATGTAAATTATATGTGTGCATAAATACATTCAAAGAAGTCTAAAGGATTCCTAAAAAAAATTTGAGAGGTTATCTCGTGAGTGTGAGTTTAATTGACAAGAAGCTACTTTATGTGGTTATGTATTGTTTGAACTTTGCTCTGAGTATAAAGAAGTAAACATAAGATCACCACTTTTGTAAACAGGTAAGTAGATAGGTAGGTAAGTAGGTAGGCAAGTAGGTAAAAAAAAAAAAAAAAAAAGAATATATAAATAGATAAATAAAGGTATTAGATAAAGTGTTCCTATCTTTCTTGCTCTTACCCCTTGAGATCAAATATAACTTTTGACTTTATAATTTCCACTATTATCATTATACCACTATCCTTGCTTTTTCTATTCCTTTTCTTGATTCTTCTTCTTAGGGACAGAAAGGAAGAAGAAATAGCTCATCTGATGGCTCAATTCTGAGACGTGATCCTCAAACTTCTTCCTGGAATTTCTTTCTGTTTCTTCAGTTTCCCAATTATTTTAAAGTCATTTAATACCCTGTAATACATACTTTTTGTTTCAGCCATTAGAATGGATTCTATTTCTTACAACAAAACCCTGAACAGTGCTGAGGGTTATTAACACACACAACAAAAATAATGGTTCGCAAGCTGGACTTCTTTTGTAGGTATGTTCACAGTTGCATCACCACAAACAATAACCGAAAAAACAAAATTGACTTATTTTACACTATGTGAAATTTGCTACACTAACAATGAATTTTCAGAGCTGGATGAACATGGTTGCTTGTTGGGATTGAGTTATGAGATTTGTAGAGTATGTGTATCCGTGGAAATTATGAAAACAGTAGTTAAAAAAATAATGTTAGCAGTCTTTCCTTGTGGAGAAAATTCACGGATCAGTTAGTTGTTCCTAGAGACATGAAAGAGTCCAACCAAGGATTCAGGAACTCTTTGGGTCTGTCATGAAACATAGGTGTATGAGGCAAAAAATGCCTTCCCAAAGACGTCTCTGTTCTGATCCCTGGAACCTGTTGTTACCATCAGATGAGAAAAAGTAATTAAGTTTGCTAATCAGCTGACATCAAACTATGATTATCCTGGGTTATCCAGGTGGGCCGAATGTAATTACCAGGTCTTTATACGGAAGAGGAAGACAGAAGAATCTGCGTCAGAATGGTGAGATGGGAGAAGGGCTTGCTGGTTGTTGGCTTTGCAGAAGGATGGGGGCCAGTGAGCCAAGGAATGCAGCAGTCTGTCCAAGGTGGAAAGGGCAAGGTAAGGGACTCTCCAGAGCTGCCAGCAGGTAAACAGCTCTGTCTGTGGATACTTTGATTTTAGCCCAGGGAGACCACTTTTTTTTTTTTTTTAATTTTATTTATTTGACTGAGATCACAAGTAGGCAAAGAGGCAGGCAGAGAGAGAGGGAGGAAACAGGCTCCCTGCTGCGCAGAGAAAACCCCCCCCCCCCAATGTGGGGCTTGATCCCAGGACCCTGAGATCATGATTTGAGCCGAATGCAGAGGCTTTAACCCACTGAGCCACCCAGGTGCCCGGGAGACCTCTTTTAAACTTATGAATCACCAGATAATAAATTAGTGTGAAGTCATTAAGTTTGTGGTAATTTGTTGTAACAGTGATGGAAATGAATAATAATAGATCATTTGATCTATCGGTAAGAAAACACCATTTTCTTTCTTTTTTCCTTTTTGAAGATTTTATTTATTTGAGAAAGAGCACAAGTAGGGTGAGCAGCAGAGGTGTGAGGGAGAAGCAGACTCCTCTCAGAGCAAGGAGCTCGATATGGGGCTCAATCCCAGGACCCACGGATTCATGACCTGAGCCCAAGACAGACCCTTACCCAAATGAACCACACAGGGGTCCCCAAAATGCATTTTTCTGTGGCTCAGTAGGTAAAGCGTTTGCCTTTGGCTCAGTTCATGGTCTCAGGGTCCTGGGATGGAGCCCCATATTGGGCTCTCTGCTCAGCAGGAAACTGCTTCCCCCTCTCTCTGCCTGCCTCTCTGCTACTTGTGATCTCTCTCTCTCTGTCAAATAAATAAATAAATACTCTTTTTCTTTTTTTTTAAATGCACTTTTTTTTTTTGACAGACAGAGATCACAAGTAGGCAGAGAGAGTAGAGGAAGCAGGCTCCCTGCTGAGCAGAGAGCCCAATGCGGGGCTTGATCCCAGGACCCTAAGATCATGACCTGAGCTAAAGGCAGAGGCTTAACCCACTGAGCCAACGAGGTGCCCCTAAAAATGCATTTTCTAAGACAGACCTCAAGAGTAGTCTGAAAGTATGGGACAGGATGACTTCCTTAGTGATACTCTAAGCATTTCCTCAGCAAAGACTAAATTGCATCTCATCTGTAATAATCTATTTCTGTGAGTCTGGCCTTTAAAACATATTACAGCATCAAGGAAAATTACTTGCATGTTGAACATCCTCAGTTTTTCCTGAATTTCTGAAATGAATAACTCCTGCATCAGCATCTTGCCCATTAACCAATGGCAGGGTGCAGATCCCCTCCCCTTGCCAGGTGGTAAATGTAACCCCAGTGCTGTCTGTCTGGATGTCCTTCAGTCACTCAGTTTTTCTGAGATCATCTTATTTTGGTAAAGTTGTTAGTGCTGAAGTAGAATTGGGCTCACTTCTTCGGAAATACCTGATGGGAAATCAACATCCTTGCAAAGACTTCCAGAGATGCCGAATCCACCATATGTTGTAAAGGAATGCTCTCGTTGCTAGAAATACCCATCTCCAAATTTCTACTGACCTTTCTTAATCTCCACTTTGCATTTTACCTCCCACAGCCGTCCCCTATTTTATATACCATGGGACCGAGCTAGATATTTTCTTTCCAACCCCTTCATTCTCCCAAATATTATCATGACTCAAGGCAATGGCCAGAGCAGTCTTTTTTAATAGTTTGGAGCAAAGGAGGGGTTGCACAGACAACCACTTAATGCTGAATATTAGAATTCCTGATCTTTAAATGCATATTGGCCCGTTTTCAAGACTGTGGAACATCTCCTCACTTTTGCTTGTCCTTCTGTGATTCAGGGTTTCCTCTCTTCTTCCTTGATCCTCTTTATTTTTAAAGCTTTATTTATTTAAGAGAGTGCACTGGTGGGGATGGCTCCACACCCTGCTCAGAGCCCGACATGGGGCTCGATCTCACAACCCTGAGGTTATGACCTGAGCCCAAATCAAGAGTTGGATGCTTACCCGATTGAGCCACCCAGGTGCTTCTCTTTTTCCTCTTTAATTCAAAAGCTCCCAAGCCCCAAACCTACTGCCCAGTTTTCCTGGAGAGTGGTTTTCCTATGTCTCTGCCCCTGTGGGGCCATGCAGCTACCCTAGAAGAGCCTTGTCTTTTTAACCATACTGTGCCAGGCAGGGGCATGCCAGGATAAGACCGATCTCTCTGGCTGAGAGGAACTCTTTTGTCAGCTTGCTGCAACACTTGTTTTCTCTCCCGTCCAAGTAATTTACAACTTTCTCATTTAAAATAAATGTCAATTTAGCCAACTATAAAATCCATCTGAATGTTTGAAGTAAAACAGTAAACTCAAATATCTTTATTGTATTGGAGGTCCTTTGCACCATATCTTCCACATTCTCCTGGGGCACGAGTACTGTTGCTTTCCTTTGCGTTCTGAGGTACACACGTGGAAGTTTAAGAAGCACTGGTCTTCAACTTCACTTTTTTCATAATAAAAATTTTCAAGCAAACACAAAAATAAGGCACAAAAAAAGAGGATAACGAATTTTCATATATTTATAACCCAGCTTCAATAATTATCAACATATGGCAAATCTTTTTTTTAAGGGATTTTATTTATTAGAGAGAGCACAAGCAAGGGGAGGAACAGGAAGAAGCAGACTCGCCACTGAGCAAGGAGCTTCATGTGGGGCTCAGTCCCTGAACCCTGAGATCATGACGTGAGCCAAGTCAGACATTTAACTGGTGCCCCTCATCATATGCTAATCTGGTCTCCGATATATCCCCATCATTCTCAGCTATACCACCCCCTCCCACACTGGATTATTTTTGAATGAATTGCATACATCCTATTCTATCCATAAATGATGTCATTATGTGTATCTAAAAGATAAGGACAATTATCAAGACAGTGTTCAAATGTCCCCAGGCGCCTCACAGAAGCCTTTTTACAGTTGAGAAGCGCTGGGTCCAAACCTTGTCCCTGTTACAATCCACAAATGCATGTACCTCTCAAGTGCTTGCATGAGAGTACTTGCCACTTGGTAAGGAAAAGGACACATTGTTTCTGGGCACCTGGGTGGCTCAGTGGTTAAGCGTCTGCCTTCCACTCAAGTTGTGATCTGGGTCCAATGGTTGAGCTCTCTGCTCACCGGGGAGTCTACTTCTGTCTCCCTCTCCCTCTGGCCCTCCCCAGTGCTTGTTCTCTCTCTCTCTCAAATAAATAAAATCTTAAAAAAAAAAAAAAAAAAGAGGGACGCCTGGGTGGTTTGGTCGGTTAGGTGACTGCCTTCGGCTCAGATCATGATCCCAGAGTCCTGAATTGGGCTCCTTGCTCAGCAGGAAGCCTGCTTCTGTCTGCTCTGCCTGCTGCTCCCCCTGCTTGTGCTCTCTCTGACAAATAAATAAATAAAATATTAAAAAAAAAAAAAAGAAAGATTGTTTCAAGACTAGTCCAGCTTTGGTTTTCTTTTCGTTTTTAGGTTTTTTCTTATTTCTGAAGTAAGACATCTCTAGAATGGTGTTCTGTTCTCCAGGCTAGTTGAATGGCATTTTTGGTTTGCTCCATAAGCGGGCTCATCCTTACAAGCAACTAACCAATGAACAACTTAATCCTATACAAGACCTTCTGGCCTGGGCCATCTGTCACTCAACAGCAGGGAAAGAACTTTGAACTCTTAGAAAATCTGTGCCTTTAGGAGGCAAAAAGCTGTGCAAAGATGGCCAATGGAACCAGCTGTCTTCAGAGAAGGCTGGCCACCAGGTTGAGGCTACTTTATCTCCTACAAAACTGGCCAGATGCAGCACATGGGAAGTCGAAGCAGCCCTGCTGAGTGGAACACACCCACTGTTTGCTGGGAGCTCCTGCAGATACTGTCACGTTAACGCTGTGTCTGTCATGACTAGCCCAACAATAGCACACAGCAGACTCTTGAGAAGGTGGAGAGGCTCCAAAGGCAGACCAATGCCCTCCTGCAACGGGGCAGGGATCCTGTGCACTGGAGGAATTGGGGGCTGGGGTGGAGGTGTGAGAGGTGGTAACAAGGGTGGGCAACTTGAATTGGGCAGGACCGGGGATCCGGGCATGGGGGTGCTCTGGGCTCCAGCTCTTTGGGGCGAGGCCCTTAGAGGTAAGATAGAGATGCTAAGAGGATGACCAAAAAGATCCAATGACAAAGTCTGCTTATTTTTAAAATGTACCCTGCTTTGGCTGAGCCTGCAACCAGATCCCCGTGGTCAGAATCCTGGAACATAAAGCCGCACAACCCGTACTTGCGTTATGTACTTTAACCTGTGGTGAAATGGGCTCTTGTGGGAAGCCCCCAGACCTGTCAGGATCAGGATTAGGGGTTTGGGAAGGTGGGTCAGATTAGGCAAGGTGAAGACTGGGATTCTAAGACAGACACACACAGGTAGTTAGTGGAGAGATGAACAGATTATGGTAGTGTGTCTGCCAATTCACTCAAATGAGATTAGTAATTAGTTAACTTACAGGCAGAATTAATAAGCTACAAGGATCATCCAAATTGTCCTCTGAGGACTAACTTTGTTCAAGGCTGTGCTCCCCCTTTACTCATCCTCACAAAGAGGTGCAGGTCCAGATGAGGACTGAGAGTCTACCCTCGCTGAATCAGGAGCAGTAGTTGGTTGGTAGGGGATCAACAGGCAAGCAATCTGCCACTAAATATATCAGGAGGAAAACACCAAGGTGAATCAGAAGCTTGATTTACAAGGGATTATGGCAGAGCTGTGGCTGAAGAGCTGTGCCTTCATCAGACAAGGACTAGGTCACAAGAAAACATGGAGTACAAAATGAAAGAAGAGAAAGCTTCCAGGCCTGTTCCACACTGAATCAGTCAGCCTCAGACCAGGGCTCCTGGTTGTCATGCTTTGGCCTTCGATGCTTGGATGTGGAGCATAGAATGGAGATGGTGGGAATGAACCCGTAGGCAGGAGTTCCAGAGGTTATAGGATGAAGGTAGAAGTCCTGCAAGGTCAGGAATTTCAGTGCATCAAATGATGTGAGTTCTCAAATGGCCTGTATGTTTCTTTCTTTTTTTTTTTTAAACATATAATGTATTATTTTCCCCAAGGGTACAGGTCTGTGAATCATCTACACATTTCACAGCACACACCATAGCACATACCCTCCCCAATGTCCATACCCCAACCACCCTATCCCTACCCCCTCCCAGCAACCCTCAATTTGTTTAATGAGATTAAGAGTCTCTTATGGTTTATCTCCCTCCTGATCCCATCTTGTTTCATTTTTTTCCCTCCCTACACCCCATGACCCCCTGCACTGCCTCTCAAATTCCTTAGAGAGATTATATGATAATTGTCTTTCTCTGATTGACTTATTTCACTCAGCATAATACCCTCTAGTTCCATCCATGTTGTTGCAAATGGCAAGATTTCATTTCTTTCTTTCTTTCTTTTTTTTTTTTTTAAGATTTTATTTATTTGACAGACAGATCACCAGTAGGCAGAGAGAGGAAGGGAAACAGGCTCCCTCTTGAGCAGAAAGCCCCATGCGGGGCTCGATCCCAGGACCCTGGGATCATGACCTGAGCTGAAGGCAGAGGGTTTAACCCACTGAACCACCCAGGCACCCCAAGATTTCATTTCTTTTGATGGCTACATAGTATTCCATTGCATATATATACACAACATCTTCTTTATCCATTCATATGTTGATAGATGGTTCTTTCCATAGTTGGCTATTCTGTACATTGCTGCTATAAACAGTCAGGTGCATGTGCCCCTTCAGATCACTACATTTGTATCTTTAGGGTAAATACCCAGTAGTGTGATTGCTGGGTCGTAGGGTAGCTCTATTTTCAATTTTTTGAGAAACCTCCATACTGCATCAGCTTGCATTCCAACCAACAGTATAGGAGGGTCCCCCTCTCTCCGCATCCTCGCCAACATCTGTCATTTCCTGACTGGTTAATTTTAGTTATTCTGACTGGTGTGAGGTGGTATCTTAATGTGGTTTTGATTTGTATTTCCCTGATGCCCAGTGATATTGAGCACTTTTTTCATGTGTCTGTTGGCCATTTGGATGTCTCCTTTGCAGAAATGTCTGTTCCTATCTTCTGCCCATTTCTTGATTGGATTATTTGTCCTTTCGGTGTTGAGTTTGCTAAGCTCTTTATATATTTTGGATACTATTCCTTTATCTGATGTTATTTGTGAATACCTTCTCCCATTCTGTCAGTTGTCTTTTGGTTTTTTTGACTGTTTACTTTGCTGTGCAAAAGCTCTTGATGAAGTCCCAATTGTTCATTTTTGCCCTTGCTTCCCTCACTTTTGGTGATATTTCTAGGAAAAAGTTGCTGCGGCTGAGGTCAAATAGGTTGCTGCTTGTGTTCTCAAGGATTTTGATGGATTCCTGTCTCACATTGAGATCTGTTATCCATTTTTGGGTCTATTTGTGTGTATGGTGTAAAGAAATGGTCCAGTTTCATTCTTCTGCATGTGGCTGTCCAATTTTCCCAACACCATTTGTTGAAGAGACTGTCTTTTTTCCACTGGACAGTCTTTCCTACTTTGTTGAAAATTAGTTGACCACAGAGTTGAGGGTCCATTCCTGTGTTCTATTCTGTTCCATTGATCTATGTGTCTGTTTTTGTGCCAGTACCATACTGTCTTGATGATGACAGCTTTGTGATAGAGCTTAAAGTCTAGAGTTGTGATGCTGCCAACTTTGGTTTTCTTTTTCAACATCCTTCTGGCTATTTGGGGTCTTTTCTGGTTCCACGTAAATTTTGGGATTATTTGTTCCATTTCTCTGAAAACAACTGATGGTATTTTGATAGGGATTGCATTAAATGTGTACATTGCTTTAGGTAGCATAGACATTTTCACAATATTTGTTCTTCCAATCCATGAGCATGGAACATTTTTCCATTTCTTAGTGTCTTCCTCAATTTCTTTCATGGGTACCTTATAGTTTTCTGAGTATAAATTCTTTGCCTCTTTGGTTAGGTTTATTCCTAGGTATCTTCTGGTTTTTGGGTGCAATTGTAAATGGGATCAACTCCTTAATTTCTCTTTCTTCTGTCTTGTTGCTGGTGTATAGATATGCAACTGATTTCTGTGCATTGATTTTATATCCTGACACTTTACTGAATTCCTGTCTGAGTTCTAGCAGTTTTGGAGTGGAGTCTTTTGGGTTTTCCACATAAAGTATCATATCATCTGCAAAGAGAGAGAGTTTGACTTCTTTGCTGATTCAGATGCCTTTTATTTCTTTTTGTTGTCTGATTGCTGAGACTAGGACTTCTAGTATTATGTTGAAAAGCATTGGTGATAGTGGACATCCCTGCCATTTCCTGACCTTAGGGGGAAAGCTCTGTTTTTTCCCATTGAGAATAATATTTGCTGTGGGGTTTGATGGCTTTGATATTGAGGTATGTATCCTCTATTCCTACACTTTGAAGAGTTTTGATCAAGGAAGGATGCTGTATTTTGTCAAATGCTTTTTCAACATCTATTGAGAATATCATATGGTTCTTGTTCTTTCTTTTATTAATGTATTTTATCACATTGATTGATTTGCAGATGTTGAACCAACCTTGCAGCCCAGGGATAAATGCCACTTGGTCGTGGTGAATAATCCTTTTCATGGACTGTTGGATATTATTGGCTAGCATTTTGGCGAGAATTTTTGTATCCATGTTCATCGTAATTCTCCTTTTTGATGGGGTCTTTGTCTGGTTTTGGGGTTCAGGTAATGCTGGCCTCATGAAATGAGTTTGGAAGTTTCCTTTCCATTTCTAATTTTTCGAATGGTTTCAGGAGAATAGGTATTAATTCTTTAACTGTTTGGTAGATTTTCCCTGGGAAGCCATTTGGCCCTGGGCTCTTGTTTGTTGGGAGATTTTTTTTTTTTTTTTTTTTTTTTTTTGGTGACTGTATATTTATTTATTTATTTTTAAATTTTTTAAAATTTATTTTCAGTGTAACAGTATTCATTGTTTTTGCACCACACCCAGTGCCAACTGCTTCAATCTCCTTACTGGTTATTGGTCTGTTCAGGTTTTCTATTTTGTCCTGGTTCAGTTTTGGTAGTTTATATATCTCTAGAATGCATCCATTACTTCAGGATTGTCAAATTTGCTAGTGAATGGTTGCTCATAATATGCTATTATCATTGTTTATATTTCTTTGGTGGTGTTGTTTGTGATCTCTCCTCTTTGATTCATGATTTTTATTAATTTGGTTCTTTTCTCTTTTCTTTTTGATAAGTCTTTATTAATTCTTTCTAAGAACCAGCTCCTAGTTTCATTGGTTTTTTTCTACTGTTCTTTTAGTTTCTATTTCATTGATTTCTGCTCTCATCTTAATTATTTCTCTTCTCCTGCTAGGTTTAGGCTTTTTTTGCTGTTCTTTTTCCAGCTCCTTTAGGTGTAGGGTTAGGTTGTATACTTGAGACCTGTCTTGTTTCTTTTGAAAGTCTTGTATTGCTATATGCTTTTCTCTCAGGACTGTCTTTGCTGTGTCCCAAAGATTTTGAACAGTTGTGCTTTCATTTGCATTTGTTTCCATGAATTTTTTTAGTTCTTTAATTTCCTGGCTGACCCATCCATTCTTTAACAGGATGCTCTTTAGTCTCCATGTATTTAAGTTCTTTCCAACTTTCCTCTTGTGATTGAGTTCTAACTTCAGACCACTGTGGTCTAAAAATATGTACGGAATGATCCCAATCTTTGTTACCAGTTGAGATCTAATTTGTGAATGAGGATGTAATCTATTCTGGAAAATGTTCTATGTGTACTAGAGAAGAATGTGTATTTTGTTGCTTTGGGATGGAATGTTCTAAATATATCTGTGATGTCCATCTGGTCCAGTCATTTAAAGCCTTTATTCCCTTATTGATTTTTTGCTTACATGATCTGTCCATTTTGGGGGGGGGGTGTGCTAAAGTCCCCTACTATTATTATATTAGTAGTTGATGTGTTTCTTTCATTTTGCTATAGATTGGTTTATATATTGGCTGCTCCCATGTTATGGGCATAGATATTTAAAATTGTTAGATCTTCTTGTTGGACAGACCCTTTAAGTATGATGTGGTGTCCTTCCTCATCTCTTACAATGGTCTTTGGCTTAAAATCTAATTTATCTGATATAAGGATGGCCATCCCAGCTTTCTTTTGATGTCCATTAGCATGGGAAATTGTTTTCCACCCCCCCATGTTAAATTTGAAGGTATCTTTGGGTCTAAAATGAGTTTCTTGCAGACAGCATATCAATGGGTCTTGTTTTTGTTTGTTTGTTTTTTAAATCCATTCTGATACTGCATGTTTTCTGATTGGGGCTTTTTAGCCCATTTACATTCAGGGTAACTATTGAAAGATATGAATTTGCTGCCATTTTATTGCCTGTAAGGTGACTGTTACCATATATTGTCTCTGTTCCTTTCAGGTCTGTTACTTTGAGGCTCTCTCTTTGCTTAGAGGACCACTTCCGACATTTCCTGTAGGGCTGGTTTGGTGTTTGGAAATTCTTTTAATTTTTGTTTGTCCTGGAAGGTTTTTATCCCTCCTTCTATTTTCAATGACAGCCTAGCTGGATATAGTATTCTTGGCTGCATATTTTTCTCATTTGGCGCTTTGAATATATCATGCCAGTCTATGGCCAGCCAGGTCTCTGTGGATAGAAGTATATGTTACAGACCTCTTGTATGTTATAAACCTCTTGTTCCAAGCTGCTTTCAGGATTTTCTCTGAGTCACTGATACTTGTAAGTTTTATTATTAGATGATGGGGTGTGGACCTATTTTTACTGATTTTTGAGGAGGATTCTCTGTGCCTCCTGGACTTTGATGCTTGTTCCCTTTGCCAAATTAAGGAAATTCTCTCCTATAAATTGCTCCAATATATCTTCTGCCCCCTCTCTCTTTCTTCTTCTTCTGGGATCCCAATTATTGTAATATTGTTTCTTCTTATGGTATCACTTATCTCTTGAATTCTCCCCTCATGGTCCAGTAGTTGTCTCTCTTTTTCTCAGCTTCTTTATTCTCCATCATTTGGTCTTCTATATCATTAATTCTCTCTTCTGCCTCATTTATCCTAATATAAGAGCCTCCATTTTTTAATTGTACCTCATTAATAGCTTATTTAAAAAATTTCAACAAGGGACACCTGGGTGGCTCAGTTGGTTAAGCAGCTGCTTTTGGCTCAGGTCATGATCCCAGTGTCCTGGGATCGAGTCCCAGGGCTCTTAGCTTGGCAGGAAGCCTGCTTCTCCCTCTGCCTCTGCCTCCTGCTCTGTCTGCCTGTGCTTGCTTGCGCTGTCTCTCTCTCTCTCTCTGACAAGAAAATAAATAAAATCCTAAAATAAATAAATAAATAAATAAATAAATAGAAAATAAAAATTTCAACAAGGTTAGATTTTAGTTCTTTTAGTTCCCCAGAAAAGGATTTTATTTCTCCAGAAAGGGATTCTCTAATATCTTCCATGCTTTTTTCAAGCCAGCTAGAACCTTGATAATCGTCATTCTGAATTTGTTTTTTGTTTTTTTTTAAGATTTCATTTATTTATTTGACAGAGATCACAAGTAGGTAGAGAGGCAGGCAGAGAGAAAGGAAGGGAAGCAGGCTCCCTGCTGAGCAGAGAGCCCTATGCAGGGCTCGATCCCAGGACCCTGGGATCATGACCCAAGCTGAAAGCAGAGGCTTTAACCCTCTGAGCCACCTAGGCGCCCCGATATTTGTCATTCTGAACTCTAGTTCTGGCATATTACTAATGTCCATATTGATTAGGTCCCTACCTATTGATACTGCCTCTTGTTCTTTTGTTTTTTTCCTTTCTTCTTCTTCTTCTTCTTCTTTTTTTTTTTTTTGTGATGAGTTTTTCTACCTTGTCATTTTATCCAGATAAAAGTAGATGAATGAGAGAACAAAATACTAAAAGGGTAGCAATGATCCCAGAAAAATATCCACTACCCAAGCCAGAAGAGACCCAAAACCAGGGGGAGAAGATAGGGGACAAAAAAGGAAAGAAAAAAAAATCTATTAGACTGGTGACTAGAACAGAGCCACACACTTGATTTTGGATGTATTTTTGTCTGTTAGAAGAAACTACCTCCCAAAATTTTAAAGAAAGAGAAACTTACATATATAAAAAAATAAGGGTAACATGATGAAGGGATGAAGTATGACTGTAAAGATGAAACTTAAAAAGATTCTTAAAAAGGAATTGATAAGGGGCGCCTGGGTGGCTCAGTGGGTTAAGCCGCTGCCTTCGGCTCAGGTCATGATCCCAGAGTCCTGGGATCGAGTCCCGCATCGGGCTCTCTGCTCAGCAGGGAGCCTGCTTCCTCCTCTCTCTGCCTGCCTCTCTGCCTACTTGTGATCTCTCTCTGTCAAATAAATAAAATCTTTAAAAAAAAAAAAAAAAAAAAAAAGGGAATTGAAAAAAGGTGGTTTAAAAAAAAAAAAAAAGAGAGGAAAGAATGTGATCAGGCTGGAGACTAGAACAAAGCCATGTGCTAGATTTAGGGTATATTTTGATATATTAGAAGAAATTGTATCCCAAAATTTTTAAAAAATAGTTTTATTTTGTATTTATTTATTTATTTTTTAAAAGATTTTATTTATTTATTTGACAGAAAGAGACACAATGAGAGAGGAAGCACAAGCAGTGGGAGTGGGAGAAGGAGAAGCAGACTTCCCGTGGAGCAGGAATCTGATGCAGGGTTCAATCCCAGGACCCCAGGATCATGAGCTGAGCCAAAGGCAGACACTTAAGGACTGAGACACTTAGGCATCCCTGTATCCCAAAATTTTAAAGAAAAAAAAAACCCTATATGTATACAAAAAAGTAAGGTTAAATATGACTATAAAAATGGAAATTTTAAAAGATTTTTTAAAAAGGTATTGATAAGATGAAATAGTTTTAAAATGTCAAAATAGGAAAGGAAAAATTTTAAAAATGGAATGAGAAAAAAATAAAATTAAAAAAATTTAAATTTGAAAGATTGAAGGATTATGGGAAAAAAGCCATGAATTCTATGTGTTGCTTTCCCCTAGCTTTGGAGTTCTGCCGTTCTCACTGATCAGTAAACTTGGTCTTGGCTGGGTGTTCTTGCTGATCTTCTGGGGGAGGGGCCTATTTGTGAGATTCTCAGTTGTCTTTGCCCAAGGCAGAATTGCACTGCCTTTGCCTGGGGCAAGTCTAAGTAATCTGCACAGTTTCGGTCTTGGGAGTTTTGTTCCCTGAACGCTTTCTGTACAGCTTTGTAGATGGAAGTGAAAATGGTGGCCTCCCCATCTCCAGTTCCATAGGAACCGAGCGCTCAGTGCCCTGCTGTTCAGAGAGCCCTCAGAGAAAAGTAGTTAATCCCTCCTGTCTTCCTCACCTCCAGCCGCAGTTCGTGCCTACCCAGCCTGTGACCGAGAATTTCTATCCCTGCTGCATGGTCCGTTTGGAGTCTCCAAGCCCAGCAGATTCCTACCACGTACTCCTGCACCATTCCTCCCCAAGGAGTAAGGTGAGTCTCCCCAGATCTGCTACTTGTGGGGACCCTGCTCAAAGTGCAGTGTCCTGACTGTGCCTTATATCACAGTTTAAGGTAACCCTGAGCTGAGAGCCCACTGCTCTGCTCTGTCTCTGCAGGTGGCTTCCCTCTTTCAATACCTGGGAGCTCTGTCACACTCAACAACCCTGGTCTTTCTGGGACCCCATGGGTTCTGAGGGCACACTGTCACCATGAGGGCTCCACTCCCTACCCCCAGCCTCTGGAGTGACATCCCTCAGTCATAGGAAGGAGACCTCCCCCGTGATCTCTCTTCCCGTATATTGCTTCAGATTCACTACTTTGCATGTCCTACCTTCTAGAAACTGGTTGATTTTTCTGTTCCTAGAATTGCTGTTCTTCTTCTCTTCTGTCTCCTTTTGAGCTTGTAAGTGTTCAGAATGGTTTGATAACTATCTAGCTGAACTCCTGGGACCAGATGATATTTAGATCTACTCCTCTGCCATCCTGCTCCTCCTCAAATGGCCTGTATATTTCTTAGACAAGTCCAGTTGCTGAACGGAGCTTTGTTCTCTGGATGATGCTTTTTGTGGCACATGGGAGGGTGCTGCACAGCTCTGGCCTCTTCCAGGGGCTGGCTTCCAAGTAACATTCAGATATCAGGAGATTTTATTTCCTCTCTGACCCCAGAACTCTACCTACATGTCCCTGGCATGTGCTTCCTTAGCCTGTGGACATGGCATTATCACAGTGTGATGTAGTGGCCCATTTCCTGGTCCGCGTGCTCCCCTGGTTGAATTTAACTGTTGTGAATTGGTGTACCCAATGGGTCTGAATGTGATGTTCTTTGTATAGCTGTATAGTGTTGAGATTACTTATAAAATACCTAATGAAACTTTTCACCCTTGAATAGCCAAAGAAAGTATTATGTGGAAAACAACTGACAAATTGTCTAACTTGGTTTGGTGTGAAGCAACACTCAATGTTCAAACCAATCCCAAGGGGAACCTGGACAACCCAAACACCATGACAGGATAGGACTGCCAAAGGGGAGATTTATTTATTTATTTATTTTAAAGATTATATTTATTTGACACAGAGAGAGAGAGATCACAACTAGGCAGAGAGGCAGACAAAGAGAGGGCATGAAGCAGGCTTCCTGCTGAGCAGAGCCCGACGTGAGACTCGATCCCAGGACCCTGAGATCATGACCTGAGCTGAAGGCAGAGGCTAAATCTTTACACTGAGCCACCCAGGTGCCCAAAGCTACGTTTTTTTTTTTTTTTTAAGGTTTTATTTATTTTGTGGATATAGAGAGACACAGTGAGAGAGGGAACAGAAGCAGGGGGAGTGGGAGAGGGAGAAGCAGGCTTCCCACTGATCAGGGAGTCCCATGCAGGGCTTGATCCCTGGACCCTGGGATCATGACCTGAGGCAAAGACAGACACTTCACAACTGAGCCACCCAGGCACCCCCAAAGGGGAAATTTATAGCTAAATGCCTATATTAGTTAAGAAGGAAGATCTCAAATCAATTACCTAAACTTTCACTTTAAGAAAGTAAGAGAGGAAAAAGGAACTAAGCCCAACAGAAGCAGAAGATAAAATCATAAAGATTTGAGTGGAAATAAAGTAGAAATCCAATAGAAAAATGTAACAAATGAAACACTGCTTTTTTTTGAAAAGATCAAGAAAATAGACAGACTTATAGCTTGACTGGCCAAGACTGGGAAAAAAAAAAAAGAAAAGACACAAATTATTGAAATCAGGAATAAAATAGGAACATTATTACCAACTTTACAGAAATGAAAAGAATTATAAGGAAATACTTGAACAACAGTATGCCAATAAATTAGTTAACCCAGATGAAATGGAAACTTCCTTAGAGAGACATGAATTACTGAAACTCACTCAAGAAGAAAACAGAAAGGGGTCCCTGGGTGGCTCAGATGGTTAAGCATCTGCTTTTGGCTCAGGTCATGATCCCAGTGTCCTGGGATCAAGCCCCACATCAAGCTCCCTGCTCAGCCAGAAGTCTGATTTTTCCTCTCCCTCTTCCTCCTACTCTATTTGTATGTTCTCTCTCTCTCCCTCTGGCAAATGAATAAATACAATCTTTTTTAAAAAAGAGAAGAATATAGAAAATAAATGTGTGTACATTAACATTTTTTTGGGGGGAGAATATTTTTTAGAGCAGTTTTAGGTTAACAGCAAAATAGAGAGGAAGGGCCAGAGACTTCCCACATACCCTCTGTCCCTACACATGCTTCCCCTATCATTGACATTCCCCCAGAGTGGGACATTTGTGAGAACTGATGAGCTTACACTAACATGTCATAATCACCCAAAATATGTAGTTTATGTTATCAGTCTTGGAGTTGTACATTCTCTAGGGTTGGACAAATTAATAGCGATATGTATCCATCATGATACTATCATGCAGAGTATCTTCACTGTCCCCAAATCCTCTGTGGTCTGCTTAATAATCTCTTTATTTCACACTGACCTTCAGTAACATTGATTTTTTTTTTTTTTACAATTTATTTATTTGAGAGAGAGAGAGAGAGCTGGAGGAGAAGCAGAGAGAGAGAGGGAGAGAATCCTCAAGCAGACTCCCTTTTGAGTGTAGAACCCAATGGGGTTTCCATCCCAGGACCCTGGGATCATGACCCGAGCTGAAGGCAGAGGCTTTAACCCATTAAACCACCAGGCGTCCCCTTGATTAGATTTTTAGAGCTACCCACAGACTTTAAGGGTAGGGCAAGGGGAAGAAAAAGGTAGATTCTTTCTCAGTAGCCTCTTTACTTGTATTTCTCACGTTCTCACTACCCAAGTGTAGACATCCAGGGCTTGCCCCTGTCCTGCCTCTTCTGGGTCAAGTCATACGGGCTTGGGAATTTATGTATCCCCAGCGTATTGGCAGTGGCTCTCCACTCAAACAAAGTTCCAGGGGTTTGGTTATTCTGTTTTTATTTCTCTTGATCTTTTTGCAGCTTCTCTAGAGTCTCATGGTTCATGGCCCTTGCCAGGCAGGCCAACAAGCTTGATGAGGAAACATTGTTATCTCTGAGTTCACCATCCCCACCCATCTCTACTGTAAAACTGCCAGCCTTCCTTCACGGGAGCCATGCAGTGACCAATGGCACCTTGGCCTCCCTACCATGGGCTGCCCCACACCCTTGCAGGTGATGAACTTGAAAGGTACTGGTACTCTCTATCAGGCAAACATGTTCTCGTTGTCCAGAGAGCATTGGACTGTCAGGTGCAGCCTTTGGAGGTAGAGGTAACCTGTGGAGGTAACCACCACCCAGTGCCAAGATGGCAAAACTGCCTTCTGTGAACTCAGGAGCTTTAGTAGAAGGTCACCAATGGCACTCAAGTATTGAGGTTCTCGTCTTCCTTTTGGCACGGTGGTGTCCTTTCAACAAATCTAAGCATGGGCTTTTGAGGAATGGAAGCATCCTCAAAAATTGGGAGCAGGAGCAGCAGCATTAGGCCAGTGCTGCTGGGCAGGGCTGCCCCCAGATCAGACAGCGGTGCTCACAGGAATGGTGCCCTGGCATAAGCCAGCAGCCACTGCATGGCCACGTGGGTCAGAGTGGCTGCAGCCGCCTCCACCATGGAAGAGGGTGGTGCCCCTAGATCCACACTGGCATCCCCCCAAGACTGCTGGTATTACGGTGATTTAATATGCATTTTCTGGGGTGCCTGGGTGGCTCAGTCAGTTAAGCAGTTGCCTTAGGCGCAGGTCATGATCCCTGGGTCCTGGGATTGAGCCCCATGTGGGGCTCCCTGCTCTGCAGGGAACTTGCTTCTCCTCTCCCCTGCTCGTGTTCTCTCTCTCGTTCTCAAATAAATAAATAAAATTTAAAAAAAAATGAATTGCTATTCTCTTTAAAAAATAATAATTTGCATTTCCCGATGACCTATGGATGTTGAGCATCTTTTCATATGCTTCTTTGCTACCTTCTTAGATGAGGTATCTCTTAAGGTCTTTGGCCCATTTTTTTAATCAGTTGTTTTCTTACTGAGTCTTAAAAATTTTCTGTGTATTTTGGATAATAGTCCTTTATCAGGGGTGTCTTTTGCCATTGTTTTCTCTCTCTCTGTGGCTGGTCTTCTCATTCTCTTGAAGTCGTCTTTTGCAGAGCAGACGGTGTTCATTTTAGTGAAGTCCAGCTTGTCAGTTATTTCTTTCACTGATCACGGCTTTGGGGTTGTATCCAAAAGTCATCACGGTCCCCAAGGCCACCCACATCCTCTCCTGTGTTTTCTTCTAGCAGCTTTACAGTTTTGTGTTTCACATTTAGACCTGTGACCCATTTTGAGTTTATTTTTTGTGAAGGGTGTGGTATCTGTGTCTAGATTGTTTTGTTTTGTTTCACACATGGAAGAATATTTTCCTTTTAAGAAGAGTTTTTCTTTTAAAATGTGTTCAGTGCTGGTACAGACAAGCACTGATAGCACAAAAGAAGAAAACAACCCTTTGACCCGAAGATAATGGATACGGTTTTGCTGTGAAACCTTCAGACATGTGCATGTCTGCAGGAATATCATAGGAGGTTAAAATGGGGCTCCTTGTGCACACTTCTGTCTGAAGCCCTAAAAGTCGATTACACTACAATAAGTAGCCAAGGACCCCATGTCCCAAATATCCTAATTAAGGTGTTATGACTTCTATTCAACGGACACAGGGGAAACTGAGAGATTATGAAACAGGCTCTGCCAGCTTGGAGCAATCCCCCTCTAGTCTCACAGTGAGGTCTGAAGAGCAGTGAGAGAAAATTCTGCCAAGAACATTGTTGATGGGCTGGATCCCATGCCACCTCCCAGTGGGAGAGGAGGGCGGTCCCTAACCCCAAGGCAAGTGAGGGACCCTTGAGGATCAGAGAACAGTGAGAATGTGTGCCTCCTAGAGTTTGGGGATTGGTACCTGCCTTTTGCCAAGAGATGCCCACAGGTGAGAGACTGTAGCTGTGCCTCAGTCTGCCCAACAACAAGGAGAAAGAAGGACTGCCCTCCTCAGTGGAGGGCAAAGATGTATAATCTTTACCAGAGGCCATGGGACTCTGAGGAGGGAGCCGGCCTGGGTTGCTGGAAAGGGGAACCACACTACAGGACTCCTGAGTGGGAGGACAAAGGGCCCAAAGGAGAAAGTCAGCATAAGGGAGAATGCTGGAGACCACATGGGCTGAGAAAAGAATGGGATGCTTCCAGCTATGAGAGGGACAACATTGTCCACAGAAAATCTTGGGAGCAGCCTGCAAAAGCACCTGTCAGATAAAAGAGGCTGCAAAGGTCTGTGTGGCCAACCACAGGAGCCAATGATGGTCTAGGACTCTGCCTGCTATTGAAGGCTGCCCTTCCCCAATCTCACCTCAGGCTCCACCTCCCTACCCCCACCCCCCACCACGGAGGGGTCAAAGGCAAAGGGAAGAGGAGCAGCTCTGAGAAGAAACCCTTCCACGATTCTGAGCTCATAGCAGTTCAGCCTGAAGGAGAAGACTCCCCTTCGAATAGAGAGAAGTTCAGATTGGACTAGATGTTTTAATTCTCAAAGTAAGACTGCCTACCTGACTGCAAGAGACCGGAAATACTGAGAACTGCCCGAGATTTCATCCACGGTCCTCAGAAGGACAAATCCGCAGATCGGGTTTCACGGAAATGTGGGAGAAGAAAACAGTTGCTTTATTATTGCACTTGTGCCTGTGTTGGTCAACAAAATGGTAATGAATATAAAAATTATTTTTAAACAAGCATTGGGTCATATTAGGATCTTATATCAATAAAATGACTAATGTATGTAAAGCTCCTAAGTGCCTTAGTTTGTTATCTACTAAGTGCCTTAGTGTGTTATTGACTATTATCATCATCATTATTAATGATTTTGTAACCAACCTTTTTTCATTTAATGATCTATCCTAAATGTATTTTCATGTCAATAAATACAATTAAAGTGCACAGTCAGAATGTGAGATCCACACTGTCTGTTTATGCAGTAATGTATCCTCCTATTTACAACAGGGCCTGGCATATAGTAAGTAATTGATACATAATTGTTAAATGAATAATTTCAAATGGATGCCGTGTTGTTGTGTGGAATGTACTGTAGTCACTGATCTTTTATTATTGGTTAGAAAACATTGCAAATAGCCACATCTAGGTGCTTTCATGGTTATAAATCAGCCTCTAAAAATACCCTTGTTTTGTACCTTTGTGTATGTCCTTAATAATTTTCTTGGTATAGTGTAAACCTGGCGATTCACAGACCTGTACCCGTGGGGATAAAAATACATGTCTATAAAAAATAAATAAATAAATAAATAAATAAATAAAATAAAATAAAAATAATTTTCTTGGTATAATTTCCTAGAAGAAGAATTGCAGGGTCAAAGGGTATAAACGTTTCATCAAAACTGAAAATTCCTGCCAAATTGCCCTCTGGTGGGATTTTGAGGCTAAGGAAGAACTAGGAATTTCCAAGTATAGAGATGATGATTATTTTTTTTTTATCTTTGCATATCTCTAGATATTTCCCAGTTCCAAGAGTTTTGACATGGCTTCAATGCAAGAAGGTTTTCTGCAAGGTTGAAAATAAAAACATATTTCAAGAACTTATTCTAGGGCATAGTTGACTGAGTGAAATGGAAGGAAAAATAGAACATTTGGTAATAGAAGTGTGGTGAGTAACTCCTGAGCCCAGTCAGCTTCGAAGAGCATGGATTCATCTCCAAGCATCACAAAGAAGATAACAGGTCAAAATGTCACTATTTATTGAGCACCTAAGTATGGCACTGCACTAACCACTTTGGAGTGTAGTGGCCTGTGGCTGCCATCCTCCCACTGCTCCCCATGTCCAGGCTGTCAGCTCTCCAGGGAAGAGCCATTGTTGGCTTCAACTTGCATCCCTGGCATGCAGCAGGAGAAAGGCTGTAGATGTAATAATACATGTTTGTAAGATGGAACAAAACTCTTCTAGGAAAATTCCAGGGGGGTTGGCACAAACTCTGGAAAACAAACACACATACATTCATTCGAATGATGAATATCAAATGTGAGAAACCAAACCACTGTCATCTTGAGCTCTCACACTGGAAGCTCTGGCAGATTTGGGGTCTTGAGCCCCTTCTCAGATTGGTCCGCTGTCGCCAAATTTGTTCAGCACAAGCATCTAGTCAGAACTGATCATTGTGGAGAGCCTGGGTAGCTCAATGGGTTAAAGCCTTGGCCTTCATCTCAGGTCATTGTCCCAGGGTCCTGGGATTGAGCCCCGCATTGGGCTCTCTGCTCCGAGGAGAGCCTGCTTCCTCCTTTCTCTATCTGCCTACTTGTGATCTCTGTCAAATAAATAAAAATTAAAAAAAAAAAAAGAACTGCTCATTGTAATGAGTCTTCACTGTGCTCCCTTGGGTGAAATGGCAGATGAGAATGGAAGCCATCAGAAGCTTGAGACCTTGAGCCAAAGAACTCAAAACGTTGAAAGCCTCTTGTAGGATCTGTGTGTTGAATCTGCCTTTGGGGTTTTGGCAGGTTCCCTGGATCTTGTTGGTGGGTGAGAGAAACAGTATGCCAGGTGTTGTTGACTGTCTACCCAATGTCTGTTCACTCCGGCTTCTTTACTATAGAACCCAATATTATTATTAGAGACAGCAAAGCATCTAACTAAAAAATTTTATTTCCAGGCCTGCTTTGAGCATGGATAAAAAGGGAGTTGTTGGATGGGACTTCCAGAAACATTCCTAAAGGAGATTTATCCATCTTCCTGACTTCCTCTCTTCTTTCTTCTTCATACCCAGATCATAGACACAAATAGCTGGAGCTCCAGCAGCCACTTTGCAGCCATGAACTTGAGGTTGAAAATCAATACTAGGGATGTAAAGCAGAAAGAATAGGAGACTTGAACAAAGCAGCCCAACATTGCCTGCTTTCAGCTTTAGTTTACTTGAGAGAGAAACAAACCCCTATTTGTTTAACTACTGTCACTTAAGGACCCTGTTACTAGAGGCTGAAGGTAATTGCTAAGGGAATGATGACCTATGGGGTGAAGGGCCCAGTAGCACCCACAGGAGCATTTTGCAAATTTTGGCGAGGTGGGGTATATTTTTTGTTGCCACAGTATATGGCACTGCTTGTGTTTAGCTGACAGGAGTCTGAGATGTCTTGTCCCAGATATTCATGTAGATTTAAAACAACAGTGAAATGTTTATAATGACCTGTGCCTTCAGCATAATTATATTTTACGAATAAATTGAATGTATTTTTTGCATGGCTTCAGACACACCTAATTTTCCAGGAAGGTGACTGCCATGTAAAACAAAAATTTGGGGGGCTCCTGGGTTGCTCAGTTGGTTAAGCGTCTGCCTTCAGCTCATGTCATGTTCTCACTTTCCTGGGACTGAGCCCCACGTCAGGCTCCCTGCTCAGCAGAGAGTCTGCTTCTCCCTGGTCTGTGTTCTCTTTCTCTCTCAAATGGATAGGCAAAAATCTCCAAAAAAAAATTTTTTTTAACTCTTTTTTGGAACTCTACAAAGATTTGCTCACTATTTGAAAAATTATGTCACCAATGACAACACTAGTTGTATGCAGTGCAACTCACTGTACTGATTTAAGTTTATGAATAATTACAGCACCGGCTCCTTTGTTTTATCTTCTGTTGTAGTTGGGCCTGAGCAGTTCCATGTCGAAATACATATTACTTTATTACAAATCACCAGCCTTTTATTTCTTCTTTGAATCCTTCCTGTCAAGGCATTATGCTGATTTTATTTTTGAGAAAGTATGTACAGGTAGGTTATCTTATATGTATATTATATATTATATTATTATTATATTGTTATATTATATGTATATTCCACATCAGGATCATAAAATGTGTCCCATTAAGCAGGGAGGAGGGCATTGGTCTTGACAGTACCTGTCGTCCTAACCAATGCGACTCATATATACTCAGCCTCTATCTGCCTTGTTTGCTTTAGTGCGAAGAGGCAGAAAGAACTGGCAGTAGAGTGAGTTTTTGGGGTCTGCCCGTCAAGCAAAAAAGATGTTTTTTGTTTTGTTCTGCTTTTTTACATTTATCTGTGGCAAGCCTGGCTTTAGGCATAAGAGCAGAAGACACATCATGAGCAATGCCGTTTGAGAGCTGATCATCTCCGGGAGAGCAGAGTGTTAATCCATGATCCACCACCGACAACTCTGTACACATTAGTTTTTCAGAGGACACAGAATTAGGACAGAACTCTGTGTTGACAGAGGGGGAGGGAGAGTAAGACACAGTTCTGGAACTCCAGGGACTGAGAAAGGAGAGAGAGGGGAGGTAAAGAAACGACAGCGGCCATCTGGGGGTAGGGGAAGGGTGCCAGGGGAAACAGCACGGCCAGGACCGCTGAGGGGACCTGTAGCCAGCATGGCCAGCCCATCATTCGCCTCAGTCACCCCTCCAGAGCGACTGAATTAACCACATCTCACACTCCTTAATTGGAGCAGATAATTGGCGAGCTGGCTTTGTGCACAGGAAGTGTGTGCAGTTAGATTTGGCAGAGTGGAACAGGAAGAATGGGGACCACCTGATTTTGTCTTGTGCCAAGGAGGGCGACACAAAGCGGCAGTGTCTCCTATGGAGCTTGGCCCGGACAAAGCCGGGGGACAGAGAGCTCTGTGCAAACTGGTGGGTGAATAGGGTCTTCCTGGGAAGATTGCTAGAGCAGATGACAGTCAGGAGCTCTAGGACTGGTGATTAAGCTGTGATTAGGCTGCTTTGTGACCTTGGGAAAGTGACTTAACCTCTCTGTGTCTGTTTCCTCAGCTGTAAAACAATTGAGGAAATGAAAATCCCCCTTAAAATCCCGTCACTCCATTCCATCTGATCCTCAGATGTGGCTTGAATGTCTTCTCTGTGGGTAGAACTGTGCCAACTGTGCAGGGGGCTATGCCTGCTTCCTTGACACCCGGGCACTCCCCCCTTACCCCTCCTCATTTCCTTCCCCACACCTGCCCACAGCAGTATGGAGGGTGTGAAACAAACAAATATGAACAATCCTTGTGTGTCTGTGGGGGATTAAATCTTTACCTTCTCCCCAGATAAATCTCAACCTACTTTTACTTCAGGCTGGGAGATATCTTGGTCTAACCTCCTGACCCAGCCCTTGGTGGGCTCTTCTCTCAGATATGCCCTAATGGGCACGGACTTAAGGGGGCTGTTGCCAGGACAACAGAAACCAAACACTGGTGGATGTTTCTGAGGATGTGGTAAGTGAGGTATTCACCTGATGACCATCCCATGACTGTCAGGCTTGTTTTCTAGCTACTTTTTGGAATCTTCATTCTTAGAAAACCCTTTGTTACGAAATATGCTCAGGACTGGAAAGGAAACGAGGTTCAGTCAGCGATACCCTCAGTGTGAACTCTGGAATAGCATTTCCTTTTGAAAGATTCATCCTCATTTTGCTCCTGGCTTCGTGCTGGTGTGTGATGACTGTGTTTCCTGGGGATTTCCAACCTGAGCAGTCATCAGCCCAGGCCCAAGGACAGAGGACACCCACCCTGAGGACAGAGATGGCTGTATTGCTTGCATGACCACTTCTGTCCCACAGTGGAAGACAAAGGGAATCAAGAGGCTGTGCTTGTGTGACCCTGGGTGAGTCTCTTTACTTCCCTGGATATCAGCGCAGCAACTGAGGCATTTAATAACTTCTATTCTTGGGGGAAAGTTGAGGGCAAGTTACTGAAGCATGCTGAATACCCGTTTGTAACAGACATTATTATTTTTATTGTTTTGCTTTTTGCTTAAATTTTATTTGTCAAGGTCTAACAATTATACAAGTGACCAAATGATTTTATAAAATCATAACATTTTGGTAAAATCATGTGGTCTTAAGTTATTCTTGAATAATATTACCATTCATTATAAGTGTTTAAATGCAGAAATGTGTCAGTATTTTTCTTATTAAGCTTGGTCATCACATGTAACTGAGTCTGAATTACAGACAGAATAATCTCATAAAAGGGGTAAAGTATAGGAGTGCCTTGCTGGCTCATTTGGAAGAGCATGTGATTCTTGATCTTGGGGTTGTGAGTGCCAACCCTACACTGGGTATAGAGATTAAATAAATAAAATTTAAAAAAAAACTGGTGAAGTGTAAAAAAATATGGCATAGCTATAAAAATCACTCAACATCTACAAAGAGAAAATGAATCAGAAAGTCTCATGTCAATCCCACAACTAACCTGTAACGGATTTATTAATCAGAGAATCCAAAATAACATTTTCCTCACCGGACTGTTATGAGGATTCAATGAGAATATCAAGTTACTGGTGCCCAACAGGTATCTAATAAGTGATAGTTATTAATATGTTTCTACCCTCAAAACAGACACAGCTACACATAGGCACACGAGCGTGTATGCACGCACACATGTTCTCTCTTCTGGTTCTTTTATAGACAGCCCAATTAGTGGAGATGGATGGATATTCTCTTTAGAGTGTGAGCACAAGAGGTAGTCATTTATTTTTTGCTTTTTGGGGTGTGGGCCATTATCAGAGATGAGTAAATATTCCTTAGTGTCCCTGAGAATCCAGCCCTGGCTAGGTTAGCTCCTGAACTCACACTTCCAGGCTAACTGGGGCACGACCCTTATAAGTAGGAAAAACAATCCAAGATGGCACTTGAATAAGTAACAGCTGGATTTTGCAGCATAGGTGGCGTTCAGACTTCACGATCTGTCTAGAACAGTTCATGGTTCTGTGGCTACAAGCCCTATGCACAAAGGCTTTGTGGAAGAGGTACATGTATTTTTTGGCCTTGGGGGAGAAGAGAAGCCACTTGTGGGGTAGGAACCAATGTGAAGGGCAAAAGAAATCTGCTTTCTCTGGCTGAGGTGGACTATGAGGCCAATGACAGAGGTTTCTGGTGTTATAAAAATGGTGTCTTGGGATGGTCCTGCATCACTCTGGTAAGAGACCAATTTGGGCTCCTTGAGTCATGTGTTGTGGGCCAGTCACTAGTACCGGGTTCCTTCTGCTTCCATCACATACACTTCAAGGCGTTACTTCATTTGAAAGGTTCAGATGTTATAGATAACCACATGGATTTTCAACAGCAAAGTAGTGGGTCAAGTTTATCGGTTGTTGTGTTCTGTCTACTCCCCTTTCCTCTGTCTATCCTAGTGGAATACTATTGGCTTCTTCTCCTGCCTGGAAATGAGGGCTTGGTCTAAGGGAGGGCTCCAAGCTCTGTCATTTACATGGTAAAGTGAATCAATATGGCTCATCAATAGGTATATTCAGGCTTCCAGGGAGGTGCACAAATGTTCATTATACAGCTTGAAGAACCTTTCTATGGGTACAGCCGTGTAAACACCCCCAGACTGAGAGTGAGAACACTTCCAGATCTTTCACAGGGGCATGAACATTTGAACCATATTCTTATATTACGAATGTATTTGTCCTTTGGAAAAGACATTTAACTTGGGAAATAAGTGGGGGGAGGGGAGGAGATTATAAGGATAAGACTCACATCAGTCCCCTGATTAGTTATTGAGCAAACATGGACAGAGTGCGCACTGTGTTCTGTGATCCATGTACATTCAAGGTTGGCTTTGGAACCAGTTCTATGACCCTCAGACTCTCCTCTTCTTCTCTTTAGCTTCACTGCAACTGTCCTGATGAGACTCTCTCTGTCTCTCCTAGACCAGTGATATGGCTTCCTAACTGGTCTCACTGCCTCCAGCTTCTCTAGTTGTTTTTTAATTTATGAACCTATTCATGTACTTCTCTGCTAAAAGCCTATTAGTGGATCTCCACTAATGGCTCCACCAGGAGCCAGTGGGTCCTGGCTCCTCTCTGTGGTACTCCTGGTCAGGAACCTCTTTTCCAGCCCTGTTTGCTGCCTCTGCCCTCATAGCCACATGATCTTGCTTCTCTTTCCCAAATACATGCCTTTCACATGCTATTCCCTTTGCCTGGAATGCCTTTCCTCACATTCTCCCCCAAATCTTCCACATAACCTCAGAGCCATCCTGTCTTACTTTCTTCCTCTCATACCCCCTCTCCATTCTGCCATGAAATCCAGGTGGATTTCAATGGACTTCTGAATACTGCCAGAATCTGTGTAGGACTTGCTATCTCCACCACCGCTAATCTCTGAGACCCGCCGTCACCACGATCAGGTCGCTAGCTCCCTGAATGGCGCCTTGGCTTCTGTCCTTGCCCTCCCACCCACCCATTGCCTCCTCTCAACACAGCAGCTAGAGTGACCTTCTTAAAATGCATGTCAGATCATGTCACACCTTTGCTTCAAACTGCCCAAAGCAAGAGTGGGTGCAATGGCGTGTCCCAGTCACCAAGAGGCATTCCTGCACATACCCTCCCTCCCTGCTCCGTTGTGTTGTATTCGTAGCTTGGAATTGGCCATGGTGGGAGTATTTATACCACAGGAACTGGCAAATGCTTAAAGAACAGGCCTTTTTTTTTTTAGACCCAATCTGCCAGCACACCACTGCTCCGATGGTTACCCATTTCTCTCAGGGTTAAGAGCCATAGTTGTCATGATTGCCTGCAAAGCCTCTGCAGTCTGGCCTTGCCTCCTGCATCGCTCCAGCCTCACTGGCCTCCCTGCCCTCCCTCACACAGGCCAGCACCCTAGTGGCTGTGTATGCCTTCTCTTTCTAGAAGTCCTTGCTCAAATGTCACCTCCTCAATGAGGCTTCCCTGACTTCTTCAACATGACTTTTAACCCCCACATGAGCTGTCCTATTTCCCCCACAGCATTCTAACTGTTCTAGAATTTACTTGTTCTTATGTTTACAGTCTGTACCTCCGCTGCACCCTCCCCACCAATAGGATGCCATCCCCATGAGGGCAGGGATTTTGGACTGTTTTCTTCACTGATGGGATCCCGTGCCTGGCACCCAGAAGGCACTCAGAAAGAATTTCCTGGCGGACTGGCGGACTGGCTGACTGAATCTCCAAATGCTTACCTCCTCTGCAATAAACCTTCCTGAAACTTGGCACTTTCCTCCTTTCCATCCACAAAAGGTCCTGATTCTTGTCCTCTATGTTATGCTTGCAGCTCCTGAAGTTCTTCTGTGGCATCGTGATGATTTTCTTATGACTGGCTCCCCCACCGGACAGCTGTCTGGGCTCTTCAAAGACACCCCCAACACCTCCACCTCGCATGACCCCCATTGCTAGCTGTTTAGTGAATGCATGAATGTACATGTGAATGGTAAGTAGAATATGATTCTCACACAGGTTAGTCTTCTCCTCTGGAGGCCCCCTCATGATGGCGCTGCTGGGAAAGCCTGAGGCAGGGAAGGATGGGGAATGATCCTTGGTGAGGTGGGGGTGGGGGTGGGGAGGGAAGCAGCCCTGAGTGGGGGGGCCAGAAGGGAGTCTTTTCTCTTCTGAGCTCTGAGCAAACTGGTTATTATTTCTTTCTATTACACTCCTCACACCCTCCCTCTTCTCGGCTGTTTCTTTCACCTTTCAGACCTCTGAACTTTGATCCAGGCCAGGGTGAGCTTCAGGTACAGGGAGAGAAGACAGCTGCCTCTGTGGTGTGATCTGGGGGCTTCAAGAAGTTTCTTCACTCTGGTGCCACCTTCCTCGGATCTTCCTTTTCTTTCTGTTTTATTGAGATACACTTAAGACACAGCAGTAAGTTAAAGATGTACAGCATAATGAGTTGACTTACATATATTATGAAATGATCACCACAATTAGTTAAAATTTATTATCTCATATAGAGGCAAAAAAAAAAAAAAAGGTTTGAATGTTTTTCTAGTGCTGAGAACTTTTAGGATTTATACTTTCATCAACTGTCCAACATACACAACAGTGTTTGCCAAAATCATGGAGTCACACATTATATCCCTGGTACTTATTGATCTTATGACTGCAAGTTTGTGTCTTTCGACCACCTTCTCCAAAGACCACCCCCACACCTCCTTCCTGGGTTAACCACAAATCTCATCTCTTTTTCTCTGAGTTTGGGGTTTCACTTTTGTCTCTTTTTAAAATTCCAGATGTAAGTGAAGAGGCCTAGAACCTAGAACCTACTGGTGTCTCAGCAAATGGCTACACAGAAACAAGGTCCAGGAGAATCGGCTCCCAGGGTTTCTAGAGCACACGGCAGTTTCAGGCAGCTGCCAGCCTGGGGTCTTCTCCACCCAGAGTTTCTGAAGGCTGCATTTCGGTGGCCTCAGAGCTGAGAGGAAGGGAGCCAGGGACAGGGAGGGGTGGGGAGGAAGGCTTGTCTGTCCCAGTGAAGCCCCGTCCACCAAGGCCAGCTCCACTTCTGTTCTCACTGCCCAGCCTCCCAAGGACAATGAAGGGGCTGCGCTGTGGGGAGAGGGGTGACTTGTCTCCTTTCCCAGCCATCAAATGAGGAAGCAGGGTCCACACCCTAACTCTCAGCCTCAAGGGAGTACAGGATGTCCTAACACGTCCTGTAGAACGACTTAGTAATTTTCCAGTTACTAATTTGCCTTACCTGTTCTGTTCAAACAGGCTAATTGTTTCCTCAAAAAGACTCAAGTGTAGTGGGATGAGGTCACCAGAGACATGCCTAAACAATTACAAACTCTGGTCGTGGGCGCGCCAAGAGACTGGTAACCAGCTCCTCAGACAATGTTGGTCTGATGTTATCTTTTCTAAAGCAAATTCGGTGAGGATGCGCCTCCTGGTGGTAAGATGCGATTCTGCCAGGCAGGAAGACCCCCAAAGTGATTCCTTCCCCGGATAGAACAACTGGGCGTAGGTGCTGCTTTTGGAACGTTCTCTGTAAAGAACATTACTGTTATTTCTCAGTAACTATTTATTGATTGAAATATGAAATAAATGTGATTAATATAATCCATCCATAATTGTGATCTCGGAAGGTGTGAATTTTAATCAAAGCAAAAAATCTGCAAAGGCAGAAAACAGGGAAAATTGATCTATGGTCTGATAAGGAAAGAGAATATAATTTTGAAAACTTCCATATACTTTCTGGCTTTTATATTGTGGGTATTATATTCTCTATTGACTTAGAACAATTCCATTTTTTTATTACAAAAAAATTCAAATATACCAAAAAATAGAACAGTAAATCCCCATATAGTCACTACCTAGGTTCCAGAGCTGTCATGATTTTGTCATGCTCACTTTTTATGACCCATTAAATGTTTCACCCTTAGATATTATAGCCCCGACATCATGTTACATTACCATAAATATTTCAGTATGCATTTCTTTTTTTTCCCCTAAGATTTTATTTATTTGTCAGAGAGAAAGAGAGAGAGGAGAAGCAGGGGGAGTAGCAGGCTCCCCACTGAGCAGGGAGCCTGATGCAGGACTCAATCTGAGGACCTTGGGATCATGACCTGAGCTGAAGGCAGCCGTCTGACAGAGTCACCCAGGCGTCCCTCAGTATGCATTTCTTAAAACTGGGTATTTTCTTACGCGTTTCTTAAAACTGGGCACTTTCTTACATGACCACTTGCCATTTTTACATCTAAAAATTCATAATCCCTTGGAATCATCGACATGCTCATGTAGTCCACATTCCATAAATATAAAACTTTTTGCAGTTGTTTGTGAATCTAAGAAGTCCACACATCACGTTTGTTGTTTGGTTCTCTCTCTCTTTGTCCCTCTTTTCTTTCTCTCTCTCAACTTCCCTCCCTCATTCCCTCCTACTTAATTTCTCCTTATGTAGAAGGAAATATACAAGTATTAAGCACATAGTTCAAAGAGTCTGGATAAATGCATACACCTGGCAGCCTACATCCTTATCATGAAAGAGAATGTTTCCCTCACCTTAGAAACTTTCCTCCTGTACCTTCACAGACAACTCTCCCTTCACCCCCAGCCACTGCTCTGACTTCTCTCACTGTGGATGGGTTTTGCCTGTTCCTTGTTGTATGCAGCTACTTGTCCTCAGCATATTTTGGGGGTTCATCCCTGCTGTTGCATGGTTTTTTTTTTTTTTTTTTACTGTGAGTTATATTCCATCATCCGCATGTACCACAATCTGCTTGTGCACATTCTTGTTGCTGGACATTGGGAGAGTTTCCAATCTGGGCTCCTGGGGAAAAAGCTGCTAAGAATATTTTTGTATGCGTCTTTTTGTAGACATGTGTTTTCATTTCTCTTGGGTAAATACCCCAGAGTAGAATAACTTGTCACAATGAATGTGTATGTTTAACTTTGTAAGAAAACCCTACATGTCTTCTCCTGAGCACACCCTCTTTATCACTTTCCAGTTGTCAGGTGGTTGGCATTCTGCATACGGCCAACAGCTTCCCTGAGGTGTCCCCTAACTTGTCCCTGTTACCTCTGGGTTGCCTATAAACCAGAAGTCTGATTTAAAACCCAGGTGTGATTCAGTTTAAGTATGTGGGCAAGGATGCTTCAGAAGTGATGTTGTGTACTCCGTCCCACCTCTCACCTGAGAGAGGTGAGATGTATATTTCCTTCTACATGCAGGGAGTACCTGCATGACACAGTTAGCTCTCTCTTCATTCAGACACTGAGATGGATCAGTAAATCCGGCGGTGGGGACCCCCTGAGCCCCCCTGTGTATACTTACCCCCAGCAACCCTTCGTCTAATAGTATCAAATGATCTTTGCCTTGAATTTTTGTCAGGAATTGCAAAATGTTGATTTTTTAAAAATTCTATCAACCTTTCACATATATCACATGGGATTCTGCAAAAAGGAACCTTTCTTCCTCAACTTTCTCTCATGGTTGTAGAGGAAAGGCAGGAAAAACACTTAACTATATGTCTTCAGTTTGCTTGTGAAAATTTTTAGTTTGGCTTATTGATTGTTAGAAACTTTTAAAAAGACTCCAACAAGAAAAGCTATCCCAATCAAGGATTACTCAAATGTAAGAATTCCCTCACTTTGCTTGAAGTAAAAGACACATAATATAGAGGAACACTGACATGTCAATGGACCTAGAGATATTGTGAGCTAAAGAGTAATATTTGTTAGGTCACCAGGGCTGCTCGGTGTGTTAAGTGGCCAACTCTTGGTTTCCAGTCAGGTCATGATCTCAGGCTTCTGAGATCAAGCCCTGCATTGGGCTTCCTGCTGAGCTCGGAGTCTGCCAGAGGATTCTCTGTCTTTCTCCTTTTCTCTCTCTCTATCCGCTACCACTTACATGTGTGCATGCTCTCTTTCTAAAATAAGTAAATACGTCTTTTTAAAAAAAGAGTAATAATTATAATGATAATAGTTACTAACATTTATGGAACATTTCCTACTGATTTAGTGAACTGCTAATGAAATTTAACTCATTTTCATAATAATTAGTAACCGAGAAAATAAGAGTCCTAGTCATTATGTAACCCAAAGGGCCTTATTCTGGTTATGTTTAACTTTTTTTCTTTTTTTTAAGATTGATTTATTTGTTTGAGAGAGAGTGCAAGCGCACATATGGGCAGAACGAGAGGGAGAGAGAATCTCAACCAGACTCCCTGCAGAATGTGGAGACTGATGTGGGGCTGATCCTACAACCCATGAGATCACGGCCTGAGCAAAATCACAAGGTGGATGCTCAAATGTCTGAGTCATCCAGGTGCCCCGATTTGCTTTGATCAATAGTATATGACAGATGTAATATACAAATTCCAGAGTGGGGACCTTAAGGAACCTTGAGATTTTGCCATCACTCTCTTGGAACCTCTCTGTGCTGCAGAGAAGTTCACAAGCTTACTAGCTCACTAAGAGGCCACAAGGAAAAGAACTGAGGAGCCCAGTCAACAACTGAGGAGCCCAGTCAACAGCCAACGCCAACTGCCTGTTAAGCAAATGAGACATTTGGACTCTCTATCCAACACTGCTCTGTCAAGATGACTGCAGCTGTAAGAGTGGTCTTAGGAGAAACCTACAGAATTGTGAGAAATAATAAAGCATTACTGTTTTAAGTCACCAAGTTTGGGGGTCTTTTGTTATGCAGCAATAGATAACTGTTACATGAAGTGGAATGGTCACAGGAACAAGATCATGTAAAGGCTTACTAACATGGTAAAGAGTCTGAGTTTTGTTCTACGTGCTCTGGGGAGTCATGAGGGTTTTAAGAAGAGTGGTATGTTTAAAAAGATCACTCTGGGGGTGCCTGGGTGATTCAGTTAAGACAATTAGGCGTCCAACTCCTTTTTTTTTTTTTTAAGATTTTTATTTAATTGTTCGAGAGAAAGAGAGAGAGAGAGAGAGAGAGAGAGAGATAGCAGGAGCACAGGGGAAAAGGAGAAGCAGGTTTCCTGATGAGCAGGGAGCCTGACATGGGGCCCAATCCCAGGGCCCTGGGGTCATGACCTGAGCCAAAGGCAGATGCTTAACCAACTGAACCACTCAGGCATCCCTAAGTGTCCCACTCTTGATCTTAGCTTGGGTCTTGATCTCAGGGTCAGGAGTTCAAGCCCTGCATTGAGACTACTTAAAAAAAAAAATCATTCTGGTGCTGTGTGGAGAAAAGATTGTAGCTGGGTAAGAACGGAAGTAGGGAGATGAGCTGGGAGGCTTTTCTGGGCATCCAGACAAGAGACGAAAAATAAGTGGAGAAATTTGGGTCCTGCTAATGGATTGGCTTGGAAAGGAAATAGTGAATAACAATCTTCTTTCTTGAAATGCAGGGTTACATAAATATATGTACTATGTATATGGCAAGTCAGGATTTTTTTTTTTTTCTTTTCTATCTCATTGGTGGAGAGGGGGAGTTCTTGGCAAGCAAAAGTAAAGAGACAGAGACTTGGTAGCCTGACAAGCACTGAAGTTATGTTTTGGGATGCAGTCAACATTAGCAAATTTTTTCTTAAATAAAAGAAAAAAATAGATTGCCCTGTATGTGCTCTGCTCTGAAGAATCTGACAAGCCAAAGACTCCCCTGAGCTCATGGAATGGAGTGCTGGCCCCAGGAAGATGAACCTCTGTAATAGAACCAAGTTTGGTGGAGGGGAAAGTGTGGGAACCTGGGGAAGGCAGTAGAGGAAGGAGAGGAGAGGAAGACACCCAGGTGGGGGGGAGGGCAAAACTGGAAACCCATCCAAGACAAAGTCTAACTGGGAGAAATGCAATGAGAAAAGTAAAGAAATGCTCTGTGTATGCAGGAGTGTGGTGAGACTACTTTCCTTCTGGTGATGGACTGCTTCCCAAGCCCCCTCCAGGTGCTGCAAGCACATCTGGAGCTTAGCCGGATGTATGTGTATTCCCAGCCATCACTGAATGTGAACGGCTGAATGAGATATGGTTCTTGTCTTTAAATTTTGCCGTTTAGTTGAGGGCACATGTCTTAAAATATGGTGTAATAACAATATAAAGAAAATAAATGCTTACCTTTTCCTGGATTGGGCTGGTTGGCTCTTGCTATCCCATCTTTTTGATATTCTTTTTTTTTTTTTTTTAAGTAGGCTCCATGCCTAGCATGGAGTCCAAGTGGGGCGTAAACTCATGACCTTGAGATCAAGACCTGATCTGAGATCAAGAGTCAGACACTCAGGTGCCTGGATGTCTCGTTGGCTGAGTGACTGCTTTCAGCTCATATAATGATCCTGGAGTCCCATGATCCAGTCCCACAGTGGGCTTCCTGCTCTGACCTTCCCCCTCTCATGCTCACTCTCTCTCATTCTCTCTGTCTCTCAAATAAATAAATAAAATCTTAAAAAAAAAAAAAAAAGAGTCAGACACTTAACTGACTGAGCCACCCAGGCAACCCCCACCTATCTTTCTGATACTCTTATATCTGGAGATCTTCAGTGCTCAATTCAGCAGCAAATATACATCTGGAGATATTCATATTTCTCTAAGCTCTTCCACATAGATGAACCTTTCTTACAATTTTGCTCCCCACCCCCACTACAATTCAGCATCATGAGTGTGGGTCCAGCTCAGCTCCAATGCCCACCTGGTCTCAGAGCATCCAATTCTAGGGATTCTTGTCCAGTGCCTGAGATTTATGGACCTGAAGAACATTATGCATCTTTGCAAATGTCTTCTGCTGAGACACCCTACATGGAGACCATCTCTCCTCTTTCTTCTTCTATGGATCTGCTTTTCAGGACAGCCCTGATTCTTCAACCAGTCCCAGAGTAAAACTAAGATCCACTTCTGTAGAGGAGAGCACTGTGAAGAAGGAAGATACCGACCAGTGAAGAAACAGAAGATCAGAACTGCCCTCCCTCAGACCCAGCTACATGTACTCAGTGAGAGATTTCATGGACAGAAATACCTCAGTCTCCTACAGATGCAAGAACATTCCAACATTCTGAACCAATCAGGTTAAGACCTGGTTCCAGAACCAGAGAATGAAGTGTAAGAACAGCAACTGGCCAGAGAATAGCAACAGTGTGACTCAGAGCAACTCAACAGCTACAGAACATCCAGGCTTCTCTTCCTGTCACCAGAGATAGCTGATGAACCCTTCTGGAAACCATCCTATATGGAGGATCAGACCTGGTATAACCCCAATTGGAGCAACCGTTCCTGGAACAGTGAGACCTGGTGTCCCCACACCTGGAATAACCAAGCCTGGAACAATCAGCTCCACAGTTGTGGAGAGGAATCTGTGTAGCCCTGGATCCAGTTCCAGCAAAATCCTGTCAATGGTTTGGAGTCCATCTCAGAAACTGCTGGGGAAAGCTACAGTGTAATGCTGCAAACCACTAACTGAAGTATCCAGCAAATAATGCATTTATTCCCAAATTACTCTATGAACACACAGCATGAAGATATGTGATGATGAGTATATTATTCAATCTTGGTTTGGGGAGTGGCTGTATTAGTTCTCCTAAGCTTTGTTTTGTAGGGTCCTATATCTCTGCTTTGATATTGTTTCTCATTGTACTGATTGTGTCGAAAGAGGGGGTATTATTGGAGTCTGATAAAAGGAGTTTCAGTAGCGTTGGCTGCTGTGGGCAGCATGACAAAAGATGTTTCTGGCTATAGATAACTAGATATAATACTAATTTGGATATCTCTAGGCTCTAAAATCTAACCTCAAGAATAGGAAGTAAAAATACAAAGATGTGTGCTGAAAGATGATTTGCATTTTCTGAGATTGTAAGGCTTTACTTGTTAATAACCTCAGTTGTTACCATGAAGAGTTAAGTTATACTGTGCTTTGTCGATTTCCTCTGTCCTTTGTGTTGTTTTACTACAATTCCTAATTTGTTCAATATTCTAGTATTTGTAGGAAGATGTTTTGTATTTTAATTTATCATGATAATAGTACCAGTTTGGCCTGTTGGTTTATAGGCTTAAGTACAAATAAATAAAATGCCCACTTAAAAGATATAGAAAATAAATACCAATAGTGGTCCAGATTTTTAAAATGCTAATGGTCTTAAAAAAGATAACTGAGGAAGAGAAAAAAGAGTTCGTGTTGTGAAGTATTTGTCCAGATGGTGGGGAGCAGGGAAGCCATTTAGAGTAAGAGGAGAGGTGCACACACACATGGGAGAATGTTGAGGAGGTTGACTGAAAATCAGAAGCAGTGAAGCAGAGTGTGGGAAAGGAGGTTGGAGCCCAAGGATTCAGGTGTTTTCCTATTTCCACCTAATCTATGAAGCTAGCAATCTGGGGCAACAGAGAGGGTCACCTAGAGTCAGGGAGGACACTTGGAGGCCATTTTTAGGTAGACTAGTTGTTTTAACTGAGGCCTGCTGATTTGTAGAGCTACAGAGAAAGGCAGTCCAAACATGTCCCAATACAGCCACTTATAGAGTCAGAGAAGCTTGTGCCCTTACTCTCTATCCTTCTGTGTGACACTGGCAAGGAATAAGAGGGTGAAATTTGCTGTAGAGTATGCAAATAAACAATGGGCAAGGGTAAAGCATCTTTAAAAATGATTCCAGTAAGCACATGAAAGGATGTTCAACATCACCGTCATTAGGAAAATGCAAATCAAAACCACATGTCATATACTTCATACCCGTTAGGGTGGCTATTATTTTAAAAATATTTATTTATGCATGAATGGATAAGTAAGATGTGGTATATTATTCAGCCTTAAAATAGAATGAAATTCCGACACATGCTACCACATGGATGAAACATGAAGATCATACGCTAAGTAAAGTAAGCCAGACACCAAAGGACAAAGACTGTAGAATTACACTTACATGAGATACTAGAGTAGTCAAATTCATAGAAAAAGAAAATAGACTGGTGGTTGCCAAGGGCTGGGGGGAGTGGGGAATGTGCAGTTACGGTTTAACAATACAGAGTTTCAGTTTGGAAAGATGCTGAAGTTCTGGAGCTGCATGGTGATGATGGTTGCAGAAAAATATGAGTGTACTTAACGCCACTGAATGTGCACCTGAAAAATTGTTAAAATGGTAAATTTTGCGTCATGCATGTTATAGTACTACTACTACTATTACACACACACACACACACACACACACACACACACACACCGAGGATGCCCATACTGCACAATTCAGGAGTGGACTTTCAAAAATGTGAAAGTTAAATCTTTACTCTCCACCTCTTCTACCTCACCTCATCCCTTGCTCAAAAGGCCAAACTTAAAAGCTAGTACATGGGATGCCTGGCTGGCTCAGTTGGTAGAGCATGTGACTTATGATTTCAGGGGCAAGAGTTCAAGCCCCATGTTGGGCATAAACTTAAAAAACAAAACAAAACAACTCAGTACATCCAGTACATTGTGTCCTCCCATTTCTGGTCTTATCACCCACTGTCCCTCAGTATACATCTTTTGTTTTATAGCCATTGTATGGGTGAATGCTCCAGAGAAAGAGCAAAATCAGAATATCCAGGCAAAAGAGTGGAGTAAGAAAAGGCTCCATGTTTAAGCAAATGCAACTCAACACCAAAGACTAATAGATTAACAACATCTAGTAGATTAACAAGATGATCAAGATTAACATTTTGCTCACATTGCCCTTGATGTGATATATGATATATTAAGAATAGCACTTTACCTCTTTGGTCTGCTTTCCAAAAATCTAATCCCAACCTAATCGTAAGAAAACATTAGACAAATCCTAATGGAGGCACACTCAACAAAACAATTGACCAATACTCCTCAAGACTATCCAGATCATCAAGAATAAGGAAACTCAGAGAAACTGTTACAGTCAAGAGGACCAGAAAAAGGACATCAGGAGAGGGTAGCTACAGTTGTGGAGAGCAGAGCATGATGGATAGACTTGCTGAATTACAATGTCCTACACCTGAAACTAATGTAACATTGTGTCAGCTAGACTTCAATTTTTTTTTTCCTAAAGATTTTATTTATTTATCTGACAGAGAGAGATCACAAGTAGGCAGAGAGAGAGAGGAGGAAGCAGGCTCCCTGCTGAGCAGAGAGCCCGATGCGGGACTCGATCCGAGGACCCTGAGATCATGACCTGAGCCGAAGGCAGCGGCTTAACCCACTGAGCCACCCAGGCGCCCCTAGACTTCAATTTTAAAAAGATACTCATTTGAGGGGTGCCTGGGTGGTTCATAGGGCTTCTCCCTTCAGCTCAGGTCATGATCCCAGAGTCTGGGGATCAAGCTCCACATTGGGCTCTCTGCTTAGTGGGGAGCCTGCTTCTCCCTCTCCAGTCCTCTGTGCTTGTGTTCCCTCTTGCTATCTCTCTCTGTCAAATAAATAAATAAAATATAAAAAAAAATAAAAAAGGTATGTATCTGAATTTGAAAACTGTCTTGCTAAAAGAGTAAATAAAAAGTTATAGTATGAGGGTCACTAGGGGGGTTAGTCTGTTAACTCTTTGCCTTCAGCTCAGGTCAAGATCTCTGGGTCCTGGAATTGAGGGATCCAGCCCGGTGTTGGGTTCCCTGCTCCCACCTCTCCTTTCGATTTCAGCTCAGTTCCTATTTCAGGGTCTTGAGATAGAGCCCTGCTTCGGGCTCTGTGCTCAGCATGGAGTCTGCCTAAGAATGTCCCTTTCCCTCTGCCCCTCCTGCTTGTGCACTCTCTCTCTCTCAAGTAAATAAATATATATTTTAAAAATAATAATATGACATATGGGATTTGTTTCAAATTAATCAAGTGGGAGAACATGGATGGGGCTGTAGGCCAGAGTGTATCATTGCCAAAGCTAGGTTATGGGTACATGGGGGTTCATTATATTATTCTCTCTTCTTTTGTATGTGTTTTAAAAATTGTCCATAATAACAAACTACAAACTTAAAAAGTATGTACTAGGTTAATTTATAGAAATCTGGTGCTGTTCATGACTATATCCTCCTATAAGATAGGGAGGCAGAGAAAACCAGTCTTAAGGGAAAAAAACAATAATGACGTCAAGACACAGGGGAGCAGAGGTAAAGTAAAGCATGAGCAGTAAAATATTTCTGTTCCTGCTTCCCCCTTGTACCTCCTTGACCCCAGACTTTGCCCTTGGATTATGTAAAAAAAAAAACCTGAATTCTTAGCCCAGCCCCTGCCTCTTTCCTTTACACAACTCGAGTGGTATCTATTTCATGAAGTCACAAGTCCAAACAAACACCAAGTTGTATAATGCACCCTTTGGCATCTTCACCCCTAATCTAAGACTCATTCACCTGATTCTTTTTATTTTTTTAATTAGTTAAAAAATTTTTAATTTAAATTCAGTTGACTAATATATAATGTATTATTGGTTTCATAGGTAGAGGTCAGTGATTCATCAGTCTTTCATAATTACAGTGGTCATTACATCACCTGTCCTCTTTAATGTCTATCTTAATCTATCCTTAATGTCTACCCAGTTCATCCATCCGCCTCACCCTCTTCCCCTCCAGCAGCCCTCAGTTTGTTTTCTAAGATTAAGAACCTCTTATGGTTTGTCTCCCTCTCTGATTTTGTCTTGTTTTATTTTTTCCTCTCTTCCCCAATGATCCTCTGTTTTGTTTCTTAAATTCCACGTATGAGTGAGATTATATAATGGTCTTTCTCTAATTGGCTTATTTTTGCTTAGCATAATACCCTCCAATTCCATTCATGTTATTGCAAATGGCAAGATTTCATTTCTTTTGATTGCTGAGTAATATTCCATTGTGTGTGTGTGTGTGTGTGTGTGTGTGTGTGTGTATCACATCTTCTTTCATTCATTTGTTAATGGACATTTGGGTTCTTTCCATAGGTTGGCTATTGTGGTCATTGCTGCTAGAAACATTGGGATGCAGGTGCCCTTCGGATCACTGCATTTGTATCTTTGGGGTAAATACCCAGTAGTGCAATTGCTGGGTTGTAGGGTAGTTCTATTTTCAACTTTTTGAGGAACCTCGGTGCTATTTTCCAGAGTGGCTGCACCAGCTTGCATTCCCACCAAGAGTGTAGGAGGGTTCCCCTTTCCACATCCTCACCAACATCTGTTGTTTCCTGACTTGTTAATTTTAGCCATTCTGACTAGTGTGAAGTGGTATCTTATTGTTCACCCTTCTGATTCTTTAAGCTATAGCAAAGGTTTTCTTATATGTGGGCACTTAGCCTGACTTACAGAAAATACAGCCTATGGTAGAGATGAAGGACTTGGGTTCTAGTTATGATTCTGCCAGTGTTTACCACATGACTTTGGACTAGCTATGTCAGGGCTCTGTGTTTATTCTGTCATTCTTCTGTCTTGTTGTGACTGAGGGAGGCGAAGCATTAGAGCACAGCCAAAGAAAGGAGTTGCAAAACTTCAAAGTCCAGAATTCCTATTTTTAGTAGAGCAAATCATCAGATTCTGCCTCACTGAGCACTCATTACAAAACCTGAACTTTGGAGCTAATTGCTCAAAAGAAAATCAAGTAGAGGAAAGTTCTTTTCTTTCTCCACCTTCCTCCACCCCTTCTTTAATTTTACTGTAGAGTGAGATGCATTTTCTCACTAGATTAAAAATATAAATAACACAAGGACAATATACCATTAACAAAAGACCCAAAGGTTGCCTTCTTTAGTCCTTTCCTTATATCCACCCACACAAATGTTCTTTGTTGTCCATTATCTCAGTAGTCAGGCATTCTTCTGACCAGCCATGGGTATTGTGAAACTAGACCAGAGAAAATTGTTACTTCGTTATCTTAATGCCTGTGTGGGGAGATGCAGGTGGGGCTAGCTGGTCTTCCAATGCCACTGTAGGAGCTGCTACCTGCAGCAGGTTATTATGAAGTAAAATGTATGATTTCAAAAGATGGCGCTTTGAAGATTGAAAGAAGTTCTTGATTTTCAGATATACACTAAGATGGGAAACATACGACTCTATTGCACCAAGAAATAATGCACACCCAGAGACTGACAATATCTTCTAAGTAACCCCATGTCATAATTGGCCACTGTATGACCAAGGGAAGTTCCACATTGTTCTCAATCTATATACATTACATTTGATTCCCCTTATTTGGCAATAGTTATATTCTCAAATTGCCATAAACAATGAATTAGCAATTAATGGAAATACAGGGTTAGGTTTCTGCAAGCCTCTGTCACAACATTTTCATCAATGAATCAATAACTTTATTTTAGGTGTGTTTCTTTAAAGACCACTGTTTAAATATATAATTTTTTATCATCCACATTGAACTAAGGGCCAACATCTCTGTTCTCCATTATTATCCTTTCATGATGTTTAAGGAAGTCCCAAGTCTTGTTTTAAGCCAGATCTTTTATTGTTCAGGATGGAGTTTGAATAGCACAAACCAAAACTTTTTCTTGCTTATGCTATGTGACCATAACTGACTCATGGTATGTTTAGAGGTGCAGAGAAAATGGAACCTTTCCTTTCTCTATGGCAGATCTGGTCTTCTCACAATCTCTTCTCCACTGGAAGGGTAAAGACTATTTCATCAGTAATTTCCCAGTCTCTTCAGTCAAAACGGCTGTCTTGTTTTGTTTTATTTATTTATTTATTTTGGTTTACAATAGTCCCTCCTACAATAGTCCCTCCTTTCAGGAAATAATCATTTATTCTAAGTTTTGGCCCCTCTCTCTCACCTCCCAAGATGACTTCTGGGTGTGCAGAGAGCACACTATGCCATTAAGATTGGGGCAGGGGACTGTGGATCTGCATCAGGAGGTCCTCAGTGTTGCTTTCTGGCCTTTACTGGTCTGTGTAGTCCTGTGTCCCTTGATTATCCTGGTGACATCTGCCATAGAAGTCTTCATGTGGGGAAAGAGTGATCTAGTCTCTAGGTTTGGTCAGGGCCTAGGGGGTTTTCCACTTGACCTGTCTGTTTAGGTCAGAACTTATAGACCCAAAGGTGGGCATCTCACCCAAGCTGTCGAGACCTTCCCTAGGATTTTTCAAAACTGGAGCTAAGCAGCCTAGTTTCTCTTGGAAGGCAGATTTGTGAGATGGGAGCCTCAGGACCAGTGTGCTTCATGGTTTTGCTACCTCACAGGAGTAAAGTAAGATAAGGGGAAGGAGCACATGCTGAGAGTGTGAGAGTTGCAAAAACAGATCCTGGGGGGAAAAAACCCCAACAACAGATCCCTGGCCTAAGTTATACTTCAGGGCCTGTGCTCCTCTTTTTCCTGTTGTTCTCTGAACTATTCACATACCTTTCTAGCAAATTCCCCCCGGGCCTAAGTTAGTTTGAGTTCAATTTGTCATACTTGCAACTGAAAAAAAAAAAAGATTTTTTTTTTTTTTAAAGATTTTATTTATTTATCAGAGAGAGAGAGAGGGGGAGAGAGCGAGCACAGGCAGACAGAATGGCAGGCAGAGGCAGAGGGAGAAGCAGGCTCCCTGCTGAGCAAGGAGCCCAATGTGGGACTTGATCCTTGATCCCAGGACGATGGGATCATGACCTGAGCCGAAGGCAGCTGCTTAACCAACTGAGCCACCCAGGCGTCCCTGAAAAAAAAAAAAAAATCTTAAAACACTTACATTTTTAAATGATTTAATGATCATCATAACACTTTCATATTTACAGTAATTCAAAGCAACCTTCATTTACACTATTTCTCATAAGTATGTTATCTTTACAGGCTGGGAACTATTGCTGGTAAGCGTATGAGATAATTGAGTTAAAAAAGAAAAATTTGCTATTGTGAAATGGAACACTCATAGAAAAAGTCCACAAAACAAAAATGTACCTGGTAAGGGGTTAGTTATCATCAAGTTAACACAGAAACAACTCTGCCATCACCCCCAATCCCCATCTTATGTCCCCTTCTAATCAGGTTTCTCACTTTTGTAGTTATCACTTCCTTATTTTTCTTTCTAGTTACATTACCCCAGCACACATCCCAGAACCATATAATTGAATCTGCCATTTTTTGAACATTATGTAAATGAAGTAATACAATATAATTTTGGGGGGTTCTGGCTTTCATTCTGGATTATATCTTAATGTTCATCCAGTAGTTAGCTGTAGCTATAGTTCAGCTTTTAAAATTGCTGTTTAATATTCTATAATATGAATGTACAACCATTTATCTAATCTGTTGACAGATTTTTTTGGCTCTTATGAATAATAGTGGTATGAATATTCTTGGTGAATGCATGTACACTGTCTTTTTTTTTTTTTTTTTTGAGGGTATACCTCAGAGTAGAATTGCTAGATCATAAATATGTACGTTTTCAGGTGAGTAAATAATACCAAAATCTTTTCCTAAGTGATTTTTACAGTTTATATGTCTACCAGCATTTTCTAAGAGTTTCTCCTGTTCTATATCCTCACTAACACTTCACAGTCTCTTTAACTTTAGCTACTTGTGTGGGTGTGCATGTTATCTCACTGTGGTTTTAATTTCACTTCCTCCTAATTGCTAATGAAACTGAACACCCTTTTTCATGTTTAATGGATATTTGTACATCTTCTTTTTTGAAATGTCTGTTGAAGTCTCTTGCCTATTTTTCTTTTTGATTGCATTTCTCTGTTAATTTCTAAGAGCTCTTTATATATTTGAATAAAAGACTAAGAGAACTTGTTGGGTATAAATGTTGTAAGCATCTTCTTCCACTCAATGGTGTTGCCTTTTCACTCACTTAATGGTGCTGAGGGAGAGAATCTTTAATGTATTCAGACTTATCAACCAGAATTTGGAAACAGTGCTTCTGAGAGAGTAACTAGACCAAGCAGTGCAAAGTAAATTTCTCAATTCAGTAAAATGAACTCACACAGGCTCTCTAGCCAAAGTTGCACATTCTTTCTTTGTAATATTGTTTCTGAGGTGAAATTTTATTTTTAAATGGTTGAAAATTCCATTACCTTACAAACCAGAAAATGCACTTACAATATTTAATTCCGCTGCTTGTTGGTGTCATGGAAACTAATAATAATAATTTAAAAGTATTGTTCTGAAAGTTGGCTGGACAGTAGGGCTTGGCTATTAGCAAATTAAAAAAAATAAACATTTTTTAAAGTTTATAATCCTATTATACATTACTATCGCTGAAAAATGCATACAAGTTCAGCTTTTCACTATTAAAATCCAAGGCTCATTCATAGCCAAACAAGAAACAAGGATGGCACGATTTTTTTAATCATGGAAAATTTCAACTATCCTAAAATGCTAATATAACTAAGATCCCTATACCTACTAGGTAAGTAATGTTAACATCCCGTCACATTTACTTTAAAAAATTAACTCGTTTAAGGTCCTTTGTTTTGCCCTTTCTTTCCCTTTGTTTTTCGCACTAGAGGTGACCACTATCCAGAATTTGATGTTTTTCTGTCCAGTTCTGTTTTTTCTGTTTTTCCTACATGTTCACGTGTTCATGAACAATGCAAATATTGTTTCCTATTTTTAAATGTATCTTTTCATTCTATTGTGTGCTGCAATTTGCTAAGCAATTGCTCGTATGTATGTTGATACAAATATACACAGACATACAGATCTAGGTCATTTGTTTTAACTGCTATGTTATAATTCACGGTAAACATACACTGTAATTTTATTTATTCATTCCTCTATCAATGAACATTTTAATGTTACAATACAGGCAATAATACCTAGGACAACATCGAATATACAACAGAAACCCAACAAATATTTGTTGAATGGAGGCAAGCTTTTAATTAAATAAAAGCGTATAAAATATATCAGGCTGACTGTTTTCTGCTTCAATTCTCCAGTTATTTGTTGTCATTATACACCCTATCGGCATGCATGGCAGGAGACATTTCCTGAAAATTTCTAACGGCTTTTTACTCAATCCACTGAAAAAGGCTCCGATGTGGTATGCGTATGGGGGCTGGGGTGTGTGGATAGAGTGGGTAGAGAATGGACACAAAGAAACTTCAATGTCAAAAAATAACAGTGGTTTTTATGGTCTGGAGTAGGGGAGGGGGGCAGTAGCAAGCATTATAAATCTGGGGCAGGTCTGAGACTTTACAATGCAGGGCATGTCCGGTGCTACCGTATCCGAATAACGAGACAGAGGAATATAAAGGTCTTTCTTCCCGTGTACATTTCTGAAAGCTATAACCATCAAACGCCAGACGGTTGCCATGGGAACCAGCAGGGGGAGGGGGAGAGAATATCCGCCAGAATTCTTGATGCGCTTAGAATGTTTCTTCTTCCGGTCCTCTGCTCTTCGCAACCACCGCCTCTCTCCTCGGTTCCCGCTCCCCGCCCCATTCTGTGGGCTCTCATCATTCTCTTCCTTTCTTGATTCTCTCCCTTCCCATTCTAGGTCGCCATCTTGACCCATGCGTCAAGATGGCGCCCCTGGTCCCAAGGAAGAGCCCTGGAGCTCCACCGAGGCTGCGCACGCACGTGCTCAGGGGCGGGAGGGTGGAGCGGTGACGTCCAGACGCTGCTCCGCCCCCGGTAGTCTCCCCGCCCCTGGTCCCACTCCGCCTTCCTCCCACCGGGCGAACCCGGAAGTGGAGGAGGAGGCGCGGCGGTGGCGGCGGCGGTGGCCGAGCGGGCAGGCGCTGGCGGAGCCCAACCCGGGAGCGTGTCTGGGGTTGGGGGCGGGGGGCGGGGCTGAGCGCCCTGGGCAGCCAGGCCCGGACTGGGCAGGGGAGGCCATGGCCTCCGCAGAGTTGCAGGGGAAGTACCAGAAGCTGGCTCTGGAGTACTCGAAGGTATCCATCGTGGGCGGGGAGTAGGGGGTCCCCGGCCCTGCGGCCTCGGGTTGCCTTGGCAGCTACTCGTCGGGATGGAGGGGAACGGCGAAGGGGGCACGCGAGCGTGCCCCTCCTTTCTGCCTTCTCTGTCCACCATTACCATGCCTCCACCTGCAGCTCCCAGGAGATGGGGCCCGGCCGTGTCTGGGTCCCTGTGCGTGTCTGCGGGAAGGAGCAGGAGTTTGATTCCTCCTTCTCACTAAACTAGCGGGCTTGGTACTGGGATGTCCGAATGCTGGCTTCTGCCTCTGGTGCTGGTCGGGAGGGGAAGGGAAGGGTAAGGACCAACCCCTCTACTGCTGCTTCCTCAATTTTCCTAGCCCAGTGATGGGAAAGATCAAGCTTGCTTTCTTCTCACAGGGACGAGGTGAGGATGAAGAGATCTGTGTGTCCCCAGTCTGTCACCTCGGGAGAAAAGCCATTCGTGTAAACTGTTTCACTGGGGATGGGTGGTTACGAATGTATTTAGTGCGTTGGCAAGATGTTGTCTGGAGATGATTTTGAAAGCTTGAGTGCTAGGACTGTGTCCTCCAGGGTGCTGGGCAAGAACACCCAGGTGCTCAATACATGTTGAATTAAGCAAATAGGGACCTGCCCCTTTGTCGTATTCATGGCATCGTCTTTTGGAACCCTTTTCTTGGAAAAGGGCGGCGCTGCTTCTAAAGTGTTGCTGCCTTAATATTCTGATGAAGTTATAAAAGAATCTCACAGCCTGGTAAATTGATTCAATAGTCAGTAAGCTTAGTTATCAGTGATCTGGTATCATGGGAGTGCTGGGAAGACCTAGCCTCCTTTTGACCATTTGGAAAAACAATTCGGACACATTTTTTTTTTTTCCTTTAACACATATTCAGCAAGATAAAATGAACTGTTGTTTGAAAAATAAAACCTTTGCCTAAGCATATACACTTACGTCTTTTCACCATCAACTGGGAGCCTTTTGAGATACTAACTATACTTATTCCCACGCTGTGACCATTGGCAAAACTTCTTCTGTTTACATTTGGAATTGTCTTAACAGCCTGTAGCACAGTGTCCATGATGGTAAGTTTTCAGCCTTTGAAGAAATATTTTGTTTGAAAGGGTCAGAATTGTTCAGAACAAATCCACATGATGAAGGAGAGTGGATGGAGAATGGCAGTACTCAAAGGTGGCTCCACTGTTTTGGGTGAAAATGTTTTATGAGTATAGAGTAAGGGGATTGATTTTCTTCTCCAGAGAACAGACAGTCTCAGAAGGCAATTCCAAATGGCAAAAGAAAGTTTTAAAAATGTTTTAAGCATGACTGCAGTGCTGGAATAATTGTATAGCCTTCCAAAAGTATTAAAAACTTTGAAAGATTTTATTTATTTCTTTTTTGGGTATATGTGCTTTTTTGTTCAATAGACGTTTATTATGTGCCTCCTGTGAATAGTCAGCCAGGGTCTGTTGAGTGAGGCAGAGTTCCAGGTTAAGGAGAATCCTTTCATAGAATGTTCAGATATTGTGCGTAAATATGATACAGTACGACAATTGTTAGTTCAGTGGGAACATGGAAGAGATGGAGGTTAAGAGTAAAAGTTACTCAGGTTGGGAAATAGGGAAGAGAGAGGGTTGGTAGCATTCCAGGCAAGGGGAACAGGCCCTGTTTCCAGTCATGAAAGCATAATAAGGTACACGGCGAGAGAGGTGAAGTATGATTGGAGAGTTCATTTCAACCTGATCATCATAAAGGGTTGTGGATGTCAAATAAGTTTGAACTTTATCTTTTGAATAATAGATGTCAGAAGTTTTATTTTGTTTTTTAAAGATTTTATTTATTTGACAGAGATCACAACTAGGCAGAGAGGCAGGCAGAGAGAGGGGGGAAAGCAGGCTCCCTGCTGAGCAGAGAGCCCAATCCTGGGCTCGGTCCCAGGACCCTGGGATCATGACCTGAGCCGAAGGCAGAGGCTTAACCCACTGAGCCATCCAGGCGCTCCGATGTCAGAAGTTTTTAATCAGGATAATGACATTACTTGTAGGAGGGGAACTGCTAACTACTTGCAGGATGGATTGAAATAGGGAAAGATGGGTGAAAAGAAGACCAGACCATAGGCTGTTGGAATAGTTTTGGGGAGTGTAATACAGGACTAAATAAAATTAGTGACTGTTAAGATGGAGAGGGGGCCTAGATTTATTACCTAGGGTAAAAGTACCTTTTTAGTTACTTCTTTTTTAAAAAAATTCATTTGTAAAGAATTTATTTATTTTTGAGAGCTAGAGTGTGGAGAATTGGGAGGGGCCCAGAGGATGGGAGAAAGAATCTGAAGCAGGCCCGCACTGAATCCAGGGCCCCAGGCAGTTTGATCCCATGACCACGAGATGACGACCTGGGCAGAAACCAAGAGTTGGTTGCTCAGCCAACAGGGCCACCAAGGTGCCCCTAATTACCTCTGTTTTGAGTGCCTGCTTTGTACATAGCACTAAACTTAAGAAGAATATAGTGTATGAGGGTCTCATCCTTGTGTCTTATTCATTCTCTGGGATGTGGTGAGTGAAGGGAGACGGAAGGGTTGACCCTGCGGTTCTGAGATGAAGGAACAGCACTGCCACTGACAGGAATGCGAGCCAGTGTAGAGCAAAGGGATGTATTAAAGGTTAGATGCAATTACAGAATTAAAGAATTTTAAGTATTGCAAGGCACATTAAAATTACCTTGTTCACATAGTAGCCTGAGGTGTTGTTGGGGTAACTGCTGAACATTTCTAGTGAAGATGAACTGGCTAAAAGTCAGGCCAAAGGCCAGAGCTTTTGGAATACTAACTGTGACAACAAGTAGTTGAACTACAGGAGTTAATCAGAGTGGAACCCTTTAGGTAGACTCTTTGGGGAACACCTATGGAAAGGTGTGAAGGAAGGAGGAGATGCTAAGGAGACTGTAGGAGGTCTGCCAGGCTTGAAGTTACTTATCTGTCAGATTGGGCTAGATCATTTTTCATCCTTTTAATTGCAATGGGATGGAAATTTCAGAACATAAGAGAACAGAGATTGGTCAAAAATTTCATGTGCTGCTTATTCTCTGTCAGTTCTAGTGCTGAGCAATTTCTAGTTAAAATCTGTGCTACCTTCAGCCCTGAGCCTGTGGAAGGGACACGCTAGCTTTGCATTACCTTCCCTGGTGCAGAAATTGTGGGGTAATATTGACATTTTCCTTATTTAAGATACAAAGACAGAAGAGTTCCTCCTAAACAGTAAAAGGAGGCTACATATCTAGACAGTAGCAAGCGTGATCCCTAAACAAAGGACATTTGCAGACTTCCGTTGTTCTGATTTAATGCAGATCTCAGTCTGTTTTCCAGGAAGGAGCTCATATCTTGCTTAAGAACTATGGTCATAGGGGTGCCTGGGTGGCTCAGTGGGTTAAGCCCCTCTGCCTTCGGCTCAGGTCCTGATCTCAGGGTCCTGGGATTGAGCCCCGCATAGGGCTCTCTGCTCAGCAGGAAGCCTGCTTCCCTTCCTCTCTCTCTCTCTGTCTGCCTCTCTTGCCTACTTGTGATCTCTGTCTGTCAAATAAATAAATAAAATCTTAAAAACAAAAAAAAAAAACTATGGTTATAATATTCTTTCCTCCCCAGAAGGAAAAAAATGGCCTGAGGAGCTCCCATTTAAGAGACTGAAAGTTTAGTTAGATAAAAGATGGGTCATGGGAGTCCAGAGCAGATGAGAATTTCTGAGGCATACATACTGGTAAAATGTAAAGCGTTATGGAAAAGCCAGTAAAACAGAGATTAAGACCCTAGTAGTTTGGGCAATTTGGAGGTCATTGGAGGCTTTTGAAACTTCAGGTTTAATAAAGTTAATAAAGGTGTATGTAGTTGGTTTTCAGAGGTTTATGAAGATAATTGGTAAGCAATGCAAGCTGCTTCTTTGTGATGCAAAGGCAAGCTAATCAAGACCTTAGTTACTACACTGTAGATTAAGAATCAAAGATTGCTTCTTACCTGCTGTCAGTTTCATGGTCTGGTCCGCTTCTGATGCTCTCATATATTTCATAGGGTGGAGAGGCTAAGAGCTCTGAGTCCTGGCTCTATTTGATTTCAGCCTGCTTTCTTTGCAGTAGCTCCTGCACCCCTGCCTGGCATCATGTTATGTGTGTAAGCAGGTTTCAGGTTCTTTTTTCTTAGTGTTTGTGTTACTCTGGGCCACTGGTTCTCAAAGTGTGGCCCCTGGATCAGCATCATCAGTATCTGGGAACTAGTTAGAAGTATACATTCTCAGGCCAACCTGGGAATCACTAAATCTGAAGCTGGTGGACAAACCCAGCAGTCTGTGTGTCACAAACCTCTGCAGTGATTTGGATGCACACCAGAGTTTGAGAACTGTTGCTGAAGGCATGGTATCAGTACATTAGCTTTTGTTCAGTTAATCTTTTCAAAGCTCTTTCGGAGGCAGTAAAAACAAGTGGGAAAGTCATACATCCAGTGTTTCTCTGAACAGTTTACTTTGCAATTGATTCTTCTTTTGGTGATGATGGAGATTGACTTTGGGAGCTTTTTGGATCTACACTCTTAGGAAATAGCTATTCATATTGGTGAAGGGTTGGTTTTGACTTGGTGTGTTTGCTTTCTAGATAGTGGAGCTTGGTGGAACCTGGTTAATTGTCCCTTCCTGTAAGAGAAATTGACTCAGGAGCTGGATTAAAAAAGAGTATCATTTGGATTAAAATCTAGTATCAGCCTCCCCCCCCCACCCATAATTTGTAGAGTTTAACTACTAAAGTTTGATTGGAAAACAGTATTGTGTTCAATGTTATTCAGTGGAATTTCCCATGAGAATGAAAATGTTCTGTATCAACAAACCACTGGCTGTGCAGTACTTTTGAGCATTTCCAAAGTGGCTAGTGCAACTAGTGGACAGAATGTTAGATTTTATTTAAATTTAAATTTAAATAGGCACATGTGGCTTTTGGCTCCTGGTTAGAAAGTGCTAGCTTAGCCCCTAGATCAGTGCATCACAGACACAAAGTGTCTCTGTGACTCGCCTGAAGACCTTGTTGAACGGCAGACTCTGGTTCAGTAGGTCTGGGGTGGGGCCTGAGAGTCTGCTCCCAGGTGATGCTGTTGCAGCTGTCTGCAGACCACACTTTGAATAGTCAGGCCTTAGAAAAGCTAGGGTGTTCGTCCTACTCTTCTCTTAAGTCATCCAGATACTGGTGAGGCACATAGACTGCAGGGGTTGGGGTGGGGTGTTGTCCTAATGAATTGCCCTGCATGGGAGCAGGAACAGGAGAAAGGGTTCCATTTGAGGGCAGGTCTGAGAGAAGAAGGTTTGCTTCCTGCCTCCCTGATGGAATAACTCCAGCCACAACTGAGAGCCTACAGGTATTTCTCCAAATGATTGGAACCATGTGGTCCTACTGGACACCAAGAATCCTCAAAAAACCTGAGCCTAAATCGCTGAAGACCACTCTATAGACTACTCTACATAAGTGTGGTTCCAGAACAGTCAGGCTTATCACAAAGCTATTGCTCTAGGGACAGAGAGTGGGGGAGTCACCTAGGATCTCTCCTGCCGCGTTGACAATCTGTGATGGGATAACGGGTCCAAGATTAGAGATTTATTACCTTCAGTCACAGACTGTTGGAAGAGTTTGTAGGGAAAGAGATGAATCACATATACATATTTTCTCATCTAATCCCCAACAGTCTTCTGTGTTAGAACCAGTTTTACATGACTGTTTCCTACAATGGACATTTTGACATTTTACAGGTTTTACAACCCTATAAAACAAACTATTAAACATAGAAGCTTTTCTTCATTACAAAGTAATTTGTGCCTTACACATCCCTAAGCCCATCCTAAACCTCACCCAAAGCCCAATTCGAAGCTTCAAAATAGTGAAATCATCTACAGGTCTCCGTTTCAGAGTCTCTGACATGAAACGCCTTCCGGTTCTACCATTTTCAGTATTCCGAAGTGCTGGGAATACTGCTTGGCCTTTCTACCTACTTGCTTGTACCTCCTCCCAGACGGGGGAAAACGACCTATAAGCTCTGCAGTACCAGGGATTAGTGGCTGGAGTTACCCTGTCACTGATGCAGGAAACAAACTTTGGGGAACGGTCAGAGAGGCACTGTTAGAGTAATGAAGCTTTATAGTTGTGTGATGCATTACCTTCACAAGCCCGTTATATACAGTATTTAATTTGATTAGTTAATGAAGCATTTATCGAGTATCTTCTCTGTCTGTGGCTTTGATCTTTATCTGTGGGCAGGAAATACAGGGAAGTGGGCAGGAAATACAGGGAAGTGGGCTGTAGTCTCTATCATGAGCTCCAGTTTTATTGGTAGATGGGAAATGAGCACCGAAGTCAAACATAAATTAGTAAATGTAAAATTTACTTTTTTTCTGAACCTGTAGAACAGAGGTGCTCCAACCTTTTCTGTAAAGAGACTGTTAGTAAATACTCAAGGCTTAGCCGTACATTTTCTGTTGCAATTCCTTGTCTCTGTCATTGTAGCTTAAAAGCAGCCATAGACAATATGGAAATGAGTGTGGTTTTGTTCCAGTAAAACTTTAAATTAGGTAGGGGCGACTGACTCTTGGTTTTTGCTCAGGTCAAGTTATGATCTCAGGGTTGCGAGATCAAACCCTGCGCCAGGCTCCATGCCCAGCCCAGAGTCCCTCTCTCCCTGCCACACCCCCCCACCGCCCTGACCCCTGTGCGCTTCCTCTCAAATAAAGAAATCTTTAAAAAAATTTTTTTTAAATTAGGTAGCAGGCCAGTATAGGCCATGGGCCCGCAGGGAATTTAAATAGTAGTAAGTACTGCTAGTTATCTTGTATTGTCCCTTTTAAATTTAATCTCTTGGCAAACCACTTCTTTCACTTCTTTCTCTCCTCCATATCCTTTAGTACAATGCCTTACCCCAGGCAAGTTATAATGTTATCTGTTATCCCTTTGATTCTAGTCTAGTAATAAAAGTTGTTTCCATTCCTGGGGCACTTTAAGATTTAGAAAGTGCTTGGACATAGCTTTCTTATCTGGTTCTCACAACAATGTCAGAAGAAGGAAGATAGGATAGATGTATTCACCCGTGTTATAGACCATGTAACTGAGGCTCAGAATGGTTAGTGAATTTTTCAAGTTTAAATTGTCTAATAAATGGCAGAGCAAGATTTGGGTCTTCTTTCTTCTGTGGTAGTGAACTGTATCTTTAACTTTCTAAAAATAGGAGAAGCTCACTTTTTAAATCTGTCTTTCGCTCAAGCTGTTGAATATTCTGCAGTATTTCTCCTTTTATTAGATTCTTAGCTAAATCTTCTGTTGAGAGTTACACATACTCAGTTTAAGGTTTAGTATTTAAGTATTCCTATTCTTTTGGCACAGAGGAGGGTCATTTCTGTTCTCAGGAGACAGATCTGAGTTAGAATTAGTAGCAGATTTTTTTTTTTTTTTTTTTTTTTTTTTTAAGCTCACAGATAAAGTCATTCCCTTTGTTCAGTTTCTAAGAGCAGAACCTGGTCGGTCTTTCTTTCTTTTTCTTCCTTTCTTTCTTTCTTTCTTTTTTAAGATTTTATTTATTTGTATGACAGAAAGAGAGAGACATCACAAGTAGGCAGAGCAGCAGACAGAGAGAGCAGGGGAGGCAGGCTCCCTGTTGAGCAGAGAGCCCGATGCGGGGCTCCCTCCCAGGACCCTGAGACCATGAACTGAGCCGAAGGCAGAGGCTTAACCCATTGAGCCACCCAGGCACTCCCCAGAACCTGGTCTTTCATGGCCTCTATCCTGAACCTTCAGAATATAAGTCTGTAGTATTGCTTTGGCTACGTAGGACTTGGATATTTCTACTTGCATGCTCAGTGTTATCCTTGCAGAGAACTTTCCTCTTCCTACAGAAGTGGATGTTATCTTTTGAAATGCTGCAAGTGGTAGTTGGATACATATATACATACATACATTTCATTTAGCTGTAAAATTCTTGATTTAAAATAAATCAAGAATTTGTTTTATTTATTTGCTTTATTTAAAATAAAGTTATACCTTAATTAAAAAAAAAAAAAAGCCCACATCCTACCTCTTCAAAGACTTTTCCAACCTCTCCAGCCTATTTCTTTTCTCATTTATACATAGCTTTAGAAAATAGTAACCAATATTGTCTAATGGCATTATGACTTTGGAGTCAAATCTGCTGGGGTCTGAATCTCAGCATTGCCACTTAACTTCTCTGTACCTCAGTTTGTTCTTCTGTAAAGACACAATTACAGGGGCGCCTGGGTGGCTCAGTGGGTTAAGCCACTGCCTTCGGCTCAGGTCATGATCTCAGGGTCCTGGGATCGAGTCCCGCATCAGGCTCTCTGCTCAGCAGGGAGCCTGCTTCCCTCTCTCTCTCTCTCTGCCTGCCTCTCTACCTACTTGTGATTTCTCTCTGTCAAATAAATAAATAAAATCTTTAAAAAAAAAAAAAAGACACAATTACAGTGCCTACTTCCTAGCATTGTAAAAATTAATGACATAATACATGGAAAGCACTTAGGACAGTATCTGGTATATGATGAGCTTTCAAATGTTAACTGCTGTTACCAACTTCTGGATTGAGTCTTCTTCGTTGCTTTCATACATACACTGCCTTCGCTGATGCTTCATTACAAGTCTACCATTTCTGAGACTATTGTGGGGGATGATACTTACATGACTAATATTAGGTGCAGTGTCCTGCTGGGTATGTTTAATTTTATAGAGTTCTTATTTTATAATTAGTCTGATTGTATGTATTTTACAAATAAATGTGTGCCAGAGTTTCAAGGAAAATGGCACACATGGTACCATATTATTTATTATATTAGTTTTATTAGTTTATTGTATTAATACTCAGTATTAGTTTTTTGTACTAGTTTTTATTTAAGGAGGAGACTTGGTTTTACAGAAAGAACCATATTCTTGTTGGAAGTCAAGAGATCTGTATTTCAGTATTGATTTGGCCACTGATTATTATTATGTCATTGGGCAGCTCAGCCTCTGTGCTAATCTGAAAAATGGCGGAATGATGATATCTACTATCCTCTTCCCTGCTAATATTTTTATTCTCATACACATGTGAGAACATAGTTACTCAGTGTAATCATTCCTGTGAAGTAACGATAAGTGTTTTCCTTGCTACAGGTGATTGCTTTATATTAAAATTAACTATTCCTTCTTCTTTTTTCAGCTTCGGGCTCAGAATCAGGTCCTGAAAAAAGGTGTTGTGGATGAACAAGCAAATTCAGCTGCTTTAAAGGTATGAAGCAGGATATTTGTATTGTGAGGGTTAAGTTAGTGTTTGGTGATACTCAAAGCAAGGAAGTCAGCTAGTTTTCTGTGTTATAAAGTCCCAACCATGACACTGATTCACTAGGGTTAGGAGAAGGTAATAAAGTCTTTTGTGTTTAACTTTTTTACTTCCTTAGGTATGAATGTGGTACACTTTGATTTCCTTAGCTAAATATCACAAAAAAGAATTATATGACTTTATCTCCTGTGTTTCCTCACAGCCTTTCTTTAGCTAAATTCATGGGGATTAATGGAGTTTCTTATCTGTCTTCATCACTAGACAGCACTCTGAGGGGGCCCATGTCATATTCATATTTATATGCTCAGCATTCAGCAGATGGTTGTCCCCTAATGAGTGAATTTGAAAGTGGGAATCATTTAGTGCATTAATCTTGCTTTTGGATTGAGCTATTTAATAGTAATAACCTGTGTAAATCAGGTTACTCTGTTTGAGTGATACATTTTATCATCAACATTTACTAACTGAGAGGAGAAATACGATGGGAATTGAAGAAATTTGTTTCTACTTTATACGGTAGGCATGTCATAAATACTGCTTGTGGTATTTTAAAATTAACTCTAGGATATACATTTCGTCTTGGCCTGTTTCCATTAAATATACTGTTTATGTCATTCTTCACCCTCTGCCTTGCTCCCTGTTGAGACAAAAGGGATTAGGATTCCCTTTAATCATATCTCTTTCTGGAATAGCCCCTAACCAGTGACCTATCCAGGGTGATCCCACTCAGGTAACCCAGAAATATGTCCTTTTACTTAGTCAGTGTTGCACCCCCACCCCCAGAGAACTGTGTCTTGAAAGTGCCCCCAACTCCGGTGCTGTTGCCCAGACTTGGGGCTGAGGCAGCTCAGAACACCGTGCCCATACTTCCAAACCTCCTAGTGCCCAAACCAAGATTATTAAAAATAAGCTTATTTAGAGTCAGGATTTGTTAGTCAAGTTATTATTTAGCCTAAATCATTGAAGAAATAACCATTATCTCTTAACGATGTTTAAAACCTATGACTGGGAAAAGTATTTCCTAGTGTGTCTTAGTAGCCCACTCTGGGCATGTTATAGCTATATAGGAAAAGTATTTCCTACTGTGTCTTAGTAGCCCACTCTGGACATGTTATTACCATTTGCTGGTTGTGTTTTATTAACTCTGCAATGGCGGCAATGGTGGTAACATTGGTGACGGCAGGTTCTATTTATTGAGCTCTCATTTTGTCAGGTATTGTGCCAAGCACAATTATATCCACTCTTGTCAGTTGGTCTTCACATTCAGTCAGTCTGTGAGGGCAGATAACATTATCATTGTCCCTACTGCAGAAACTAGGTTTTACAGAGAGGTTGAGATAGCTGTCTTCTGAAAATGGTGATTGGTTAATGGACTTGGAGCATTAGTCAGCTGGGATGAATTAAAAGGATGTAAAGAAATTACTCTTTGTTTTATTATTAGTTGAAGTGGTCATTACAGTTCTAGTAAGAGTGGCAATTAGCTGGTTTGGTCAATGGGAAGGTTGGGATATCTTCTGTTAAAACAGGCTTTTGATAGATTGGGTTTGTCTCTTCAGTGAGTTGTTGGACATAGTAAGCATTCATTGATTTGGATTTCTTTAATTTGAAATACATGATGATTTGGATATAGGCTGGGTTTATATTTACTGTTCAGCTCCAAGCAAAAATTAAGGGCTTCTAAAAAACAATAGAAAAGAAAACTTTCTCTACTTAATGGAAAAATTTTTCTATCCTGGCTGCTCTCAACGTGTGGATAATGTCAGTGGCTTGCTGACACCAGTCTTTGCCTTTTTTTTTTTTTTTTTAAAGATTTTATTTATTTATTTGACAGAGAGAGATCACAGTAGGCAGAGAGGCAGGCAGAGAGAGAGGAAGGGAAGCAGGCCCCCTGCTGAGCAGAGAGCCCGATGCGGGACTTGATCCCAGGACCCTGAGATCATGACCTGAGCCGAAGGCAGCGGCTTAACCCACTGAGCCACCCAGGCGCCCCAGTCTTTGCCTTTTAGGTTGCTTTTCAATATACTTCTATCACTTTGTCATTAAAGCTTGACCTCATCTTAGCTTTGCAGTGGTTTTTCAGTGAAAGTAATATAACTACACTTCTTTAAATATACAATAGTATATAGTCATCTGGTTTGATTATCAGTGAACACAAAGTTCTCACAATATCGTAAGTAAAATATAGGAAGAATAATATATTTTTTTAAAATAGAGCAAAACTAAGTTTTGCTACTAGTTTTCCACTTTCTTACTTCATTATAGTGTAAACGGTACAAAATGGGCAATAGAAGATATATTGTTTAGATTTTAGATCTTGTTTCTATTTTTACTTAAAACTTTTAGGTGAATTGATGTAACATCTAAAAATATTTGTTAGGATAATACTGATTTTTATCTTTGATAAATCAGAATAGTTTAAAGTAAAATTAAGTGTGGTGCAAGGATTTCATTTGACTGACTTAAATCGAGGGAGGATTTATTGAAAAAAATGAATGCAAATAAATTGTTTCCCATTCTTAGTGAAGGGCATCATCAATAAATAGGGAGTTTCTCTTTCATAATTGAAGTTTATAAAATTATCGCCTCAGGCATTGTGCCTCCTCACTGCCAGACATATAACAACATTATGGGACAACGCAGAGTTGTAGATATTTTACTTTAAGTTGGTGACTGTCTGTTGCTTCAATGTATATGGTTTTTATTTAGTTATTTATTTATTTTTAAAAGATTTAATTTATTTATTTGACAGAGATCACAAGTAGGCAGAGAGGCAGGTGGGGTGGGAGGTGGGGAGCAGGCTCCCCACTGAGCCGAAAGCCCCATGTGGGGCTCGATCCCAGGACCCTGGGATCATGACCTGAGCCAAAGGCAGAAGCTTTAACCCACTGAGCCACCCAGGCACCCCTGTATATGGTTTTTAAATTTTATTTTTAAATTTACTTGGTTTGGCCAAAAAAAAAGAAAAATGCTTTTGTCACAAAACAGAGCTAAAAACATGGGAACTGGCACGATAAACATACAATGTGAATTCCCTAAAGCAAGAGGTTTTATCATATTTTAGTGAAACAAAAATAATTTCTTTTTATTTTTTGAAACCTTAAGGCTAAATTATAAGGAGTGGTCTGTTTTCACTTTGATGTAGGAACAACTGAAAATGAAAGATCAATCATTGAGAAAACTGCAGCAGGAAATGGACAGTTTGACATTTCGAAACCTGCAGCTTGCCAAGAGGGTAGAACTACTTCAAGATGAATTGGCTCTAAGTGAACCCCGAGGCAAGAAAAACAAGGTAGGTCAAATAAAGGCAAGTTAGGGAGGCCTTGTCTGCTAGGAGCAGACATCTACAAGCCATCTGGGTTTTAACAGAACACTTCCCCTGAACATTTCCTACTGTTCCATAACTATGCCTGGATATTGGGTTAAGGAAGAAGACACTATTATCATATGTAGTAATATTAGGGCATTTTTATATGTGAGTGACTTTTGAATAATTTCTTTAGGAGCAAACATGCAAGTATTAGATTTAGTGTCTGAGAAAAGTGGAAGGACTATCTCATACTGGTCAAAATTACTGGTATCTTTCAGTTATACTGAGTTGCCCTTCAGTTGCCCTTAACTCAAGGTAGGGCAAATAAAATGAGAAACAGTTTTGAAGTGTAATAGCTCATGTGAAAATAGCAATTGAAATACTCATTCCTTAGGCTTTGTAAGTTTGCTGCAAATATTTCTTAGTATTTATTTCTATGAGGCTGATTTAGTATTCTTATCAGGTCATGTAAAAATAACTTTTCCCATTATGGTTGATATAGAGAGACATGATTCTCACTCCATAAGACGGATGGTTTGGTACTTTAGAACATTCTGTGATTAAGAAGTTGTGTTTTTTTTTAAGTGTGGGGGTAGTGATTGAATCTTTAAGTCTCGTGTGTTGGGGCGCCAGGGTGGCTCAGTGGGTTAAGCCGCTGCCTTCGGCTCGGGTCATGATCTCAGGGTCCTGGGATCGAGTCCCGCATCGGACTCTCTGCTCAGCGGGGAGCCTGCTTCCCCCTCACTCTCTCTGCCTGCCTCTCCATCTACTTGTGATCTCTCTCTGTCAAATAAATAAATAAAATCTTAAAAAAAAAAAAAAAGATTTATTAAGTCTCGTGTGTATATAGAGCAGCACCTGGCAAATGTGTGGATTGAAGCAGTAAAAAGTAGAAGGTAGGAGGGAAGAAGAAGGCACGTAGTAACTCTGAAGTAGCACTGTATAGAGGGAAGAGCACAGGCCTTCCTGTGCTCTTCCAGGGGGGTTTAAGCCCAGGCTTGAGTTCTTTGTCTGCCATTTTAGCCTGCAACCTCAGGTTCTTCATCAGCAACATGGGGATGATACTCTGTTGAGTATTAAATGGGATCCTGTAAAGGTGGCTAGGACAGTATTTGCCATATAATAGGCAATCAGTGTTATTCTGTGTTAGCACCTTTTCATATACATGTCCCCTATATGAAAGAGTTCTTTCTAGAGTGCTAATTTTCAAAGAAGTGGGGAACAGAGAGGGCAAAAACAGGTATGTATTAGAATCATTTGGGGAATTTTGTCAAAATACATGTGCTCTCGAAATTCCGAGAACCTGAGGAATGAATAGCCATACGTACTTCAAACATGCTCCCCAGGTTAGTGAGATCCTCCCCCACTCCTGTTTTCACAGAGGCTTGGGTATATCACTTCTGAATTAATGCTAATTAAAGTTTTCCAAATTTGGGAGCTCTAATGACCCAAAATGCCCAGAATATGCTGTTCAGCTGTCTTCCTTGTGCAGCTCTCTTGTCCCAAACATGTTGGAGATTTAATGTTTTTATTTATTTATTTACTTAATTACTTATTTATTATGTATTTATTTACTTATTTTAAATATTTATTTATTTGATAGATCACAAGTAGGCAGAGCAGCAGGCAGGGTGGGGAGGAAGTAGGCTCCCTGCTGAGCAGAGAGCCCTATGCGGGGCTCGCTCCCAGTACCCTGAGACCATGACCTGAGCCGAAGGCAGAGGCCCTACCCACTGAGTCACCAGGTGCCCCTATTTTTTTTTTTTAAAGATTTATTTGAGAGAGAAAACACTCATACAACCCGGGGAAGGGGGAAGGGGTAAAGGGAGAGGGTGAGAGAGAATCTTAAGCAGACTCTGTGCTGAGCACAGTACCCGAAGTCGGCTTTGATCTCATGACCTGATATCATGGCCTGAACTGAAGTCAAGAGTCGGCTGCTTAACTGATTGAGCCACCCAGGCACCCCTGTTTTGTTTCATTTTTAATATAGCTACTCCATTTTCAGAGGGTTTTCTAATCATTGGTTCATACTGTATCAGTAAGTAACTTCATTTTAAGTGAGGAGTGAGGGCACAAGAAAGGCAGAGAAGGGTGGTGACTGATGTCTGAACACAGTTTCATTGTTAGTCCATCCTTGGAATAGTCTCCGCTCTTGTATTCTATGAAAACAAATGTTCATTATTTTCTCTCTTAAATAGTGCTATTCTTCTGTCTAGAAAAAAATTAATATTGGTAAAAAAGTAAAAGGAAGGTTCTTTTTATTATTTTTGAGCTTTTTCCTTCTGTTTATAGTATCTTTTTTTAACATGGTTACTTTTTTAAAAAAATTAGAAATTTATGTCAACTTTTGTATGAATTTATCATTGTGAATTCTAATTAATTTGTTACAATTTCTTAAAGGAGTTTAACAACTCAGACTCATGGAATTGCTAAAACTGATTTCCCAAACCAAAAGATCAACTTGAAACAGTATATATTTTTTATTTTTCTAAATTTAAATTCAATTGATTACATATAATGTATTTTTATTTTTTTAAATTAAATTAAAATTTTTTTCATTGTTCCAAAATTCATTGTTTATGCACCACACCCAGTGTTCCATGCAATCCATGCCCTTCTTATTACACACCACCAGGCTCACCCAACCCCCTACACCCCTCACCTCTAAGACCCTCAGTTTGCTTCTCAGAGTCCACAGTCTCTCATGGTTTGTCTCCCCCTCTGATTTTCCCCAACTCACTTCTCCTCTCCATCTCCCAATGTAACATATAATGTATTATTAGTTTCAGAGGTAGAGGTCAGTAATTTATCAGTATTATTTAATACCCAGTGCTCATTATATCACATGTCCTTCTTAATTTCCATCTCCCAGCCCCCTCCTCTTCAGCAACCCTCAGTTTGTTCCCTATGATTAAGAGTGTCTTATGGTTTGTCTCCCTCTCTGATTGAAATGATATTTTTTAGCATATTTTTATGGCTAGCTTTCTGAGCCTGCTGTGTCTTCCAATAGAACTACTCCTGAATTCATCTGCAAAGATTAATGAGCCTTATCAGTTTATTCTCTTTCTTTTTTAAGCTTTTCTGCCCATTCCAATATTTGTAGTTCTTACTTGTTTCAAATAGGAGAAGTTAAATGATGGATTGTATACCTTTTGCAGGATTGTTTGAGAATGTGCACACGTAGAAGAGACAAGCTACTAAGGTGATAGAGAATCTGTGTACCTTAAGATGTTTCTCTAAAGGATGAAAGTTATGTGGACATAACTTATTCTTTCCATCAGAAAAGTGGAGAATCTTCTTCTCAGTTGAGTCAAGAGCAGAAGAGTGTCTTTGATGAAGATCTGCAAAAGAAGATAGAAGAGAATGAGCGGTTGCATATACAAGTGAGAACATCTTTCTGTTTTCCCCCATGAATTAAAAATGTGTTGTATGATCTAGAATGTGGAAAAACCAATGCAGGATAGAATGTTTTGTGTATGTGTTGCAGTGTCTCCTGCAGTTGTTAGGTATATAAGTCACTGTTGTTATTGATTCATTTCTTAAAATCTCATTCCTATCTGAATCTGGATGTGTATTTTCAAGTATGCATTTGTTTAGAGGACTATAGAATAACTCAGCTAACAGTATAGAAATATAGTAGGCACTGTTCATTTTATCTAGAAAATGATTAGTTGGATCATTTAGATAGGGGCTTATCAGTAAGTAGTGTTTGTTTTTAAAATTCTTACTGTTTAGTTGGTTTATATTTGTTCACATGTGTGTTCGGGTGCACACCGTGTTGGTTTGTATGCCTTCCCCCAGGACAGGTTCTTACTCATGGCGGGAGCTCAAATATTTATGAAATGTTGAATAATCAGTGTTTGCCTCCCAACATCTAGCATATTTAAGAGTCATAGTGTAATATCTTGGACTGTGCCTCCTAAATTTTTTGTGAAATGGTGAGCATAGTCAACTGGTAGAATATAAATACACATTAATTCTCAGTTTAACGTTTTACAAATGGTAAAAAAATGAAAAAAAGAAACCTTTTGAACTGCATTTTCTGTTAAGTATTCATAATTCTTTTTTTTTTTTTTTTAGATTTTATTTACTTATTTGACAGAGACAGAGATCACAGGGAGGCAGAGAGGCGGGGGGGTGGGGAACAGACTCCCTGCTGAGCAGAGAGCCCAATACGAGGCTTGATCCCAGGATCCTGGGATCATGACCTGTGCTGAAGGCAGAGACTTAACCCACTGAGCCACCCAGGTGCCCCAAGCATTCATAATTCTTAATTAGCACTGGATTCTTATTTATTTATTTTTTAAAAAATATTTTATTTATTTATTTGACAGACAGAGATCACAAGTAGGCAGAGAGGCAGGCAGAGAGAGAGGAATGGAAGCAGGTTCCCCGCTGAGCAGAGAGCCAGAAGACGTGAGCTTGATCCCAGGACCCTGAGATCATGACCTGAGCTAAAGGCAGAGGCTTTAACCCACTGAGCCACCCAGGTGCCCCAGCACTGGATTCTTATTAAGGAAAAGAGTTTAACCTGTTTTAGGGATAACATCTATTTGAATTTTGATTATTTAAGTTAGCATATCAGAAGAGCTATGCCCTGGTCAGTTGAATTCTCTGTGTGCCAGAAGTTGTTTGAAAGAAATCCTTGAGCCTGAGAGGAAGGAAGTGTAGGCTTCGGCATCGATCTCCTGTGTTCATATCTCATTTCTACAATAGGCAGGTTGAAGCTTTGGTTTCCCATGTGGAAAGGAGGATAACAATAACACCGCCTCTGACATTCTGTGAGGATTCTGTGAGATCATACCTGTGCAGTGGGTGTTGCGTAGTGAACATATGGAACCATGTCAAAATTGCTCAATGAGCAGTTACTGCTGTTGTTTTTCTCTCCATTTTGTATATTTGGATATTGTGAGCAGAGGAGATGATATTTTCTTTTCAGTTTTTTGAAGCTGACGAGCAGCACAAGCATGTGGAAGCAGAACTGAGGAGTCGGCTGGCCACCCTGGAGATGGAGACGGCTCAGCACCAAGCTGTGGTCGATGGCCTGACGCGGAAGTACATGGAAACTATCGAGAAACTGCAGAATGACAAGGCCAAACTAGAAGTAAGCCCCACTGCTGGGGAGAGCACGTTAGGAGATAGGGTTTTTGTGAATCTTCTGTGTACTTTATGGAATGCACAGGGGGAGGCTGTTGCCTGTGGTGTCTCCTAAGTGTGCCCTTATCTATCGCCTGAGCCATCTGCTTTTCTTTTTCTTCTAAAATTCAGGTAAAATCTCAGACTCTAGAAAAGGAGGCCAAGGAATGTCGGCTTCGAACAGAAGAATGGTATGTGGAAACATGAATTCCAAGGGGCCCCGAAGTAAGAATCGGAAGACCTGAGTTTTGGTCTGGCGGCTTCTCCCTCTGAATTGCACACTTGAAGTGAGCAAGGAGCATGTTATCTCCAGGGTCCTCCTCAGTTCTGTTATCTCTAAGGCCTGACACACTCTTGGTCAGATGGCTTGTGTGTGAGTTCTCAGCCTGCAGATGGTGTCCTAGGGCTCCCATACAGAGGACTGGGTGCTTTCTGTTTCAGGCTACCCTGAAGAGAGCTTTCTGAGAGTTCCAGGCAGGAAAATTGACTCCTTTTCACTGTGCCAGACTTTTAGTGGTATATTTTGAATAAAATGGAGGCTATGGGATCTAATTTGGAGATACCTAAATCTTAAAATTCGAATATGATGAATTGATGGGTGGTAAAAGCATACTCCAGCATTTAGTTGATAAATGACATAATATTTTAGGTTTCAGTAGAATCAGTCACGTGAATTTCTTCAGTTTAATAGAATTGGTAGAATTACATGGCATGGTTTAAATGTATACCCATGCTCATAATTGAATTAAAACAAAAACTACCAGATTTCATCTCATATAATACTTAAAAAAGAACTTTGCTATGATACTTGAGCAAACACTTATGTCAGGCACATAAGAAAGATAAAATCTGTGATTTTGAAATGGCTTTAAGATTACTTTGTACTTGGGGAAATAAACTGACAGGATTGTATTAGATACTGGGACTGTGATAAATTCTGAAAGTCTTAACAGAAGTCTCAGGGGCTTCAGAATTGAGGATTACTATTTTCCTTATCTTCATCTTTTAATAACTATCCACCACCAAGAGTATCCCGGTGTCAGGCATGAGTCTCTGGAAGCTTAATACCAGCCGTTGTGGTAACAAGGAAGTGAGGATCCCCTGTCTGACTGGTGATCATGTGGTTTGTGTTTTTTTTCTTTCAGTCAATTACAGTTAAAGAATCTTCATGACGATTTGTCAGGTAGATTAGAGGAATCCTTATCAATCATCACGGAAAAAGTACCTTTTAATGATACAAGTAGGTATTCCATTATTTGCAACTTTGAACCTCTCTCTGTGGTAATGAACTAATTAAAGAAGTTTTTAATCTATTTGGCAAAAAACTTCATTGGCTCAACAGAAGGTTGCTTTCTTTTTGTTTTTTTTTTTGATTGGCTATGGCCCTCCTATATCATAGGGAAGCTGAATCCAAAGTCAGCCTTCTTAGAAAAAGCTCAAATCCACATTTTTTTTTTTATTGCACATATTGAGCATATCCCTAGGTTAAAAACCAACCTGCACGTATAGTACCTGAAAGTTTGTATAAGAAAATCTGTTCATGGTGGGGAGAGTGGGAAAAGGGTGGTGGGAGATGGATCTTCTCAGCCTGGTATCTCCCGCATGGTTGGTGGTCCCGACTGATAGTTAGGGAGCTGACTTGGGTAAGTCCGGCTTCCTATTCATCCTGAGAACAGTCTGGTAATCTCTGTACCCAAGAGCAAGAAAAAGAACTTAAAAAAAAAATCAACTTACATGTGTAATAGATGCCAGTTTTGTAAATTTAGAGAAAAATAAATCTTGAACGTTAAAAACAAAGAATATGTTTTATTTTATTGGTTGGAATTTCGAAGCTTATATTCAGATAAGTACAGATTTCCTTTTTTACATTCAGATGATTAAAATTTTTTACTTCCTCTAAATTTTTCTTCCGGAAGACCTAAGAAAAGAGGAAAGAAAAGACACCAAAGAGAAACAGTTTGATCTAACACTGAAATCAGCATATGTCATTGTTATATCAAAGCTTAAGTTCCTCTGAAAAATAACACCTAGATTAATGTAATTAAGTTTCTAGATTAATGTAAATAGAGCTACCATACTTTGATTCACTAGACTTGAAATCTTGGCATTTCATTTTCCCTTTAATCCTTTTATCAATTAATCATCAGGTTCTAATAATTTCCTTCTGGATCTCTTTTGGAGTTATCTTTCCTTTTCCAGTACTAGTTGTCACCCTGCCTTAGATCCTTATCATAGCAGTGTGGGTTACTTTTAGTTCTGCAAAATTTAAAGATCATGTGCTGAGTGCCTAGATGGATAGGGAGCACAAGGGATATAGAAATTTCTAAGACAAAAAGCTCTACCCTAAAGGAATTTCTAGTCCAGGAGTGGAGAGATAATGTATAGACATGTCTAAAATGTCAGCTAACCTGTTCAATAAAGAGACTGTTTAGGTTTCAGAGGAAGGACAGTTTACTGCTGGAGGGGTTGTCTGGGGCAGTCTTTTGGAAGTGTGCTTTGAGCAGGGCCTGTATGTGTGAGTAGGTTTTATTGGGTAGAGATTCAGGAAAACAAACCAGGGAATTAAGTGGAGTGTGGTACATGGAACACAAGGTACTTTTGTGGTCTGAAGAGCAGTAATTAGCTAAGTGTTACAGGAGGCTAGAATGGGTGGAGGTAGGCAAGTTCTCAAAGGGTGAGTGGGGCTAGACCCTAGAGTTGTGGGCCAAGGAGTTGGGACTCAGTTCACAAGATGGTGGAGGGATTGAAGCCTTTGATCCAGGGAATGTCATGATGAGATCTGTACACTCACAGAATTAGCCTGACAAGAGTGTAGACTGTGCTAGAATGGGGAAAGGAGACCAAGACTGTTGTGATGCTAGTCCTGGTGTGCTGTTACGAAAGCTGGAGACTGAGCTGTCAAGGAGATGGATGTAAGCAGGCAAGGGAGCCGAGGAGGCAGTGTTGGTGGGGGAAGATGTGGTGCCATTGACAGAAATCAGAGAGGCAGATGAGGGGCAGGTTTATGGGAAAGATGATGAGGTTAACTTTGTTGTTTAATATTCTAACAGATACGTCAGTGTACATCTGTCTTTCTATTGGGGTACACATTTCTAAGTAAAAGCCTAGACCGCGGAAAGAGATTGGAGTTGACCCCGCTGGGATGGATGGGCGTTGAGAGTGGTGGGAATGAGGTACAAATTGCAGAGAGGCCCGCACAACGTCCTTGGGGAGTTCTCCCTCACAGGCGTCAGGAAGGAGAGGGACTGAGGTGGTGGGGGTGGTGAGGAGCTCGGGAAGTGAGGTGACGTGGAAGCTGGGGAAGGGAGTGTTCAGCCTGGGTGGGGCTGGGCAGTTCTAGCAGTGCTGTGGGGAGCTCAGAGAGGGTGAGGTGGCAGTAAAGGCAGCTGCTTTGGTGACTTCGTGCATGGTAGAGGTGGATGGCAGATGGATAGCATGAGGGTTAGAGATGGATGGGTGCTGAGAAATAGGCAGAGACATGCTGGTCTTTGAGCAGGTGGGAAAGGATGGGAGCCCAGTGGAGGATTCAGTATGAAAAGGAGAAGAAGTTACTGTGGACATAGAATTTTAAAAGCTATAACAAATGCTTTTTTTGAAGTTAATTTTGAAGGTCTAGGGAGAAGGAGGGATGGTTGATGGATTAGGGCCTGAGAGACCAGAAGGAGCTATTGCTGGGGACCCAAGGGGAAGGTTAGCTGAGGACAGGATATGGGAAACCATGGACTCTGAGGTGGAGGGTAGGAAATTTAAGAAGCCCTTGTACTTTGACTCTGGTCTTCCTGGCATTGTAGGATGATGCCGCCCTAACCGTGGGGCAGGGGAGGAGAGGAAGAATGGTATCAGGGGCTTAAAATGGAGAATGTTTGGAGCTGATGCCTTGGGAAGGGGCACAGCAATGAAGTCATGGATTGTGGAGTAGCCTTGAAGCCCCCTTAAGTTTGGTAAATTAGGATGTCATGCACCTTGCTCTCCTTTTATGTTAGCAAGAGCATTCTTGGAAAAGATGGACCGGTCTGGGAACGATAACAAGTAAAGCTCAGAGAAGACTGATAGGCAAGTAGACTGACTGTGAATGGGAGGCCAAACCCTTGGTAGAAATGGGGCCGTAAGAGAGAACTAGCTGAGAGCAGCATAGGGACTTTCAGAGTTGGATTTTGGCACCAGTTTCTTTCTGACTTAGGACCAGGCAGAGGAGGGGAGGTTTGAGGGGTTGAAGTGGTGTGTAGACATTGGTAGAGATGGAGGAGGGGACTGAAGTTTGAGGCCAGGTGTTGGGAAGCTATCAGAGGTTGGGGGCAGAGTCGGGTAGAGAGGAGGACTGTGATAAAACAAGGAAGCCAACCCAGAAGAGTTAGAATTGAGTCATTGGGATCAGCAGTAGCAAGCCGTGGTAGACTGTTGAATATGGTAGTGTCATGAAAACCGTGGTATTTTTCGACGATTGTTATGGCAGCTGTGTGCAGGGATATTTTAGAAGGGAGCATGACTGAACATGGTAAGAACGTCATGGGCCTTTCCAAGTAATCCTGATAGGCCTCAAGTTTTCAAAATGATTTCTTAGAAACTCAGGGTTTGTTTGTTTATCCTAAAAATTTGGGGGCCCCTGGCTAGCTCAGTGTGTAGAGCATGTGATTTGCTCTCTGCGTCGTGAGCTCAAGCCCCACACTGGGCATGGAGCCTACTGAAAAAAAATTGTAGGTATTACTTTATCTGAGAAACAACTGGTTCTATATAAATTCCATTATTCTCTCATACTATGATTGTGGCTTTAATCATTTCAAATTCTTATGTAAAGCTGATTTTGCTTCAGGGCATTCATTATTTTTCAGTTACGCTATTTTTCTGTAAATGTAAATGACTTAATGTGGATCCAATTTTGTTTTGTAGAATATAGTCAGTATAACGCTCTGAATGTTCCACTCCACAATAGGAGACATCAGGTAATGATGATGTTTTTATTTTCAGCGATGTGTATGTCAGATTTCTCAGATACAAGAATTTATTGTTTGGGCTTGTGTTTAGTGCACTAAACCAAAAGAAGTATACTAAATGTATATTTTCTTATACATTTTTTAAAAAATTATGTAACTTGCTATTTATTGAATTCATAAGTAATACAGTTTTTTGCTTTCATCTGATACCATTAGAACTGAATTACAGGATGCACTTACTTTGTGAGCCATATCTTTCTTATAGGTTGGTGGGCCTTGCACTTAACATGGTCTAGGTTAAGTGGAGGAAGTCTGCTTGCCCAAACTGATGGTTTTCTGATTTCCTTAGATGGGAATATTAAAATCCAAGTGGGAGCAAATGAATTTAAAGTCAGGATTAATTATACTAGAATTTAAATGTTTTCTCTAAAACCAGACTTATGAAAGTTGCTTGAGAAGAGTAATTGGATAGTTGACTTGATATACTTTTCACTTTAAAGCTGAAGATGCGGGACATTGCTGGGCAGGCCCTGGCTTTTGTTCAAGATCTGGTGACGGCTCTTCTGAACTTTCACACCTATACAGAACAGAGGATTCAGATTTTTCCTATTGATTCTGCCATTGAGCCTATATCTCCTTTGAATCAGAAGGTAAATTTAACTCCGTATACCTGTTATCTGCCCTGAACAAGTAGGAAGACATGTTCTTTCTTTTCAGACCACTGCTGTGCATCAGCCAAGTTTTTGGGGGGACATGGAAGAAAACCAGAATTCACGAGTCTTTGACCTTAAGATAAAATGTGGCAAGCATGGAAATTTTTAAGAAATTAAATACTGGGGAAGTGTGGTTGGTAAGGCCAGTAGGGATATAAAGTTGTCAAGGAGGGGAGATTGCTGTTGGTGGTAGTGTCTGGCAAAAAGTCTTTGGGGATTGGAATGGGCTTTGACAAATGAGCAAGATTTGAAGAGGAGAGAAATAGGATAGGTGTTTTTTTCCTTCAGAAGAGGGCAAGACATGAGCAAAGTCACAGAGTAGGAAGGTGTAACAAAGTGGGTTGGGGTGGGGAGGGAGTGGAAAGCAAACTGTTCTGGCAAGAGTGTGAAGTCTTTGAAGTGCAGCGAGAGGTCAAGTTGCAAAGGAAAAAACATGGCTGCAGACTCTGGAAGCCCCCTAAGGTCGGTCCAAGGCACAGACTCGCTTTGTATGTAGGATGGGGGACTATTACAGTTTTTTGATCAGGGTGTGACGTAATGGGAAGTGCCATTTTATTGTTGGAAAACCTAATTTGCTGGCATTTTCTCCCTCCCTGTTTGTACTCACTATATAACTTTTGTCACTGGGTATGTTTAAAAGCAAAATATATAGATATAGATATAGATATAGATATAGATATAGATATAGATATATGGATATATGGATATATGGATATATGGTATAGTTGACCTTTCCTGCTGGGGTATGGAGTGGGAGTGAAACTGCTTCTCTGGTTGAACTTTGGGGCATTTTCAGGGTGTGTGAAGTTTAAATAAGGAATAAGAAGAGGGTTGACTGTCATTCCCTTTAGTCCGTGTGCTTTTTTGGGGCCTGGCAAATTTTGCTCCTTTCTTTCCTTTTTTCTCTCCAGCTAGTTCTACAAAAGGATTTCAAGTACCTTGCAAGACCACGTTTAACTGAAAAGGCAAAAATAAATAGCGTATTAGTTCTGTATTGCTGTGTAATAGATTACACTAAAACTTAGTCATTTAAAACAACAGACATTTATTATCGCACATAGTTTCTGTGGATCAAGAATTAAGGAAAAAAGTATCTGCATAACTGGGGGACTTCTGGCTCATGATCTTTCATAAGCTTTCAGTCAACCTGACTGAGGCTGTTGTATTCATCTCAAGACTTGACTAGGGTGGGGCATTTGCTTCCCAGGTGGCTCACTTACACAGCTGGTGAGTTAGTATTGGTTGTTGGCTGGGAGCCTTGGTTTCTCATTGAGTACACTTCTCCATAGGACTGCTGGAGTGTGTCAAGGCAGAGGTTAATTTCCCCTAGAATAAGTGATCTAAGAGAGTAAAGCCACAATGCCTTTTTATGACTTAGTACTGAATACTATCCCTGCTACCATGTTGTCTTGGTCACAGAGACCAGCCCTGAAAGAGTGTGCAAGGGTACTACACAAAGTCAGGAACAGCCAAGGCAGGGATCACTGGGGCCATCTTGAAGGCTGGGTCCCACAGGGAAGAAATTGAGGGATCTTGCCATCGATTTATGCTCTAAGTGTCCCATAATGTGGCATTCTGAAATGAATGCCACTTTTCCTACTTAGCTGATCGCTTGTTTTTGCATTATTATGCAGTGTTTTCAAGGTTTGAATAGTGTTTATGTCCATGTATCCAGTAAGTACCTAGTAGTAGAGCAAAAGCTATGCTCTGGAGTCAGACGACTGGGGTCCAGCCACTTTCTGTGTCCCCTTGGGCAATTTATTTAACCTTTCTGTGCTTCAGTTTCCTGATATTTAGAATGGAGGATAGAGTACATACCTCACAGGTATGTGTATTTGAGGATTAAGTAGATAATACATGTGAAGTACTAAGATTAGTGCCTGGCACATAGTAAGCACTCAATAAAGGTTAGTTCTTATTATCATTATACCTTACCCATAGTAAGCCTTCAAGAAGTGCTTGGTTTTCATCAGTTTTGATTGGACTCTCTGCCTCTATTGAAATTCATAAACAAACTTTGGGCCTTTGAAATGCTTTTTAATTTCACTGTGGGGAAAAGTTTTCAGCTGACTTGGAAAAGTTATATTTTCTTTTATACTTCCTATAATATCAAAAAATATATTTTACCCAATACTGGTTCTTTATCCCTTTCTGGAGTTTTATTTTAGTTTGTTGCCACATTATGCCCACACAGTGAGCATCAAATATGTTAATTTTGCCTGAAACACTTCATCACTTTGAAAAATTCATGTATTTCTCAATACTTTACCTTTGGCCTATGAAAGGTTCTGTGTGGTTTTTCTAATAAGTCTTATTATTGAATAGGTCTCAATTATTCCGAAATTCAGAAACCACTTGTTAAAAGATGACCAGAGGTTTAGACTTGTTCATAGAATCACAAAGTAGACATCTATGATTGAAGGCCAGAGAGATCAAGTGAGTTGCGTAGGGCCAGATACCTATAGTTTGTAGTATGGCCAGTGGAATCACATTTCTGCATAATGAGATCTTATATTTCTATACTGAGAAATAAAAATTTGAACCATTATACAGTATTTTGATATTTGAGATATTTGAGATATTTCACAAGTGGAAAATAACTTTTTGCTTTTAAATTGTCTAAATCCCTATAGGATTTTTTTTTTCTGAATTTATTCTTCATACTGAATTAGTTCTTTATAAATACTAAGGTATTGGTGATAGTTATAAAAGTTTTTTACATCCTCATGTTGGTGGTAATTATATTCCTAGAATTTGTTAACCTTGAACATTGTACACAGTAAAAATAAGAAGCTGTCCTCAATAGATTTGTTGTGTTTTTTTTTAAATGAGGCACATAACATAAAAATCTTTCATACAGTTTTGACTTTTCTTTTCTCTTCTTTTCTGAGACCTCTCTAGAGAAGCAGGTGTTTGGGGAAAGGCCTGTTGGTGTGGGTTGTAATGCAGTGTTTCCTTGGTGTGTCCTCCCATATTTGGTTGTTAATGATGTCATCCCTCTTCAAGTTACTTCTTTTGGAATGAGATGGGGACTTGGGGAATTGTATTTGGGACTGTTAGAGGTGAGCATCTCTATTTTGTAAAGGCCAAACCTTTTCCTAGAAAAACTTTTTAAGAAAAAGTTTCCAAGAGAATTTATGTTTATAACTCCATTTATAAATCTGTGGATACTTGTTGTATTTTAGTGATGTAACTCACAGTTCTTTCCCTTCTGTGTAGTTCTCACAATACCTTCATGAAAATGCGTCCTATGTCCGCCCTCTTGAGGAAGGAATGCTTCATTTATTTGAAAGTATTACTGAGGATACTGTGACTGTCCTGGTAATTTTCTTCTGTTTTACTTCTGGAAGTGGAAGCTCCTCTTTGTCAAATAACACTATTAACCATGAAATTATTTTTCTTTTCCAGGAGACAACTGTGAAATTGAAAACTTTTTCAGAGCATCTAACCTCTTATATATGTTTTCTTAAGAAGATTCTTCCTTATCAGTTGAAAAGGTACTTACCCTTGAGGCCAGAAAGCTCGGGGAGTTGTGGGGTGTCCCCTGACCTGTACTGGCGTTAAAAGCGACGTGTGCCCCTTGTGAGCTGCCTGATCGTTCTGTACCCCAGCCAATTTGGACTTCTGTGAGAAAGGGTCATTTAATGGCTTGAGCGGCATAAACTTAAATTTAAGAAAATGGAATTGTAGTGCACCAGTTAGGATTTTTTGAGTAGTTCTATAACGTGGTTACTGCTCTAACCATATAATGCTGTGAATCAGTATTTTCAGTGATTGTCAATAACACATTTACTGAAAGAAATCTTTCAATTTTATCCTTTTTGCCGTAAACACCTAGATGGGGGTTATAGTAATTAGCTTCTACAATTGGATCAATAATCATTAGGTTTCTTTGAAGTGATATTTTCTTGTCTTTATTATTGGTGATTTATTTAAATAAGTTATAAGCTAAAAACTTTATCTGCGCCAGCCCTCATAGAAGATATCATTTGATAACCTTAAATATTCTTTGTTAAGCATTTCTGGAAGGAAAAGAGAAAATAATCCATATAACTGGAAATTTGATAATATTGCTTGTATGTTCTGATACTTTTGGTCTAAAATTATCAAGACCCTTAATTCATCTGAATCTTTTCATCCTAAGATTTAGCCTTTAAAAAAAATTTTAAAATAATACAACTGGAATGTAAGAGAAGTAAGAACATATGTGTATTATAATATATTGTAAGATAAGATTTAGAAAATATATAGATGAGTAACATAGATATTGAAAATGTGCAATAGGGACGCCTGGGTGGCTCAGTTGGTTGGACGACTGCCCTCGGCTCAGGTCATGATTCCGGAGTCCCGGGATCAAGACCTGCATCGGGCTCCCAGCTCCACGGGGACTCAGCTTCTCTCTCTGACCTTCTCCTCGCTCATGTTCTCTCTCACTGTCTCTCTCTCAAATAAAAAATAAAATCTTTAAAAAAAAAAAAAGAAAAGAAAATGTGCAAGTAATTATGGTTCATAAATCTTGATAAAGCTAAAAAGTGATAGGTTTTACCTTTTCAAAAATGTAAACTTTCATTATTTAAAAAATTTATTATGTGTTAAAAGCCATTTTATTTCCTAATTCTAACCTGACAAGGTATTTTGCTAACCAAATTTTATGATTTGTGGATATGACAGAATTTTAGGAATCAGAGAATTAGGACTTAAACTAATAATTATGAATTACAATTTCATTCAGATTAATAGAGTTTATAGTTCAATGTAAAGTTTTTGAAAATTCACTTTAGAAGTTTAACCACTAAATTGAATATATCTTATTGATTTGGCTTATGTTTAAGAAGAATCTATTTGAGAACCATTGCAAAGGTAGTTTTTGCTACTTGAAACAGTTATGCATTTTTATTTTACCTTAATTTATTTTTTTCACTGTTACATTTTTAGAAACATTGGATAAGTCCTTTCTTAATTTTATATTCCTATTCTTGGGATGTTTTGTCCTTTGCCTCATCACGTATTTATGTTTTTAGACAACTTTTCATCATTGGTTTAAAAACCACTTTAATTGACAAGGTGACATGTCCTTTTTAGTAGTAAGTGGGCTTAGTATTGAATGAATAGCTGTCTGCTCTAAAGTAGAGAAAGAGAAGGAAGAGGATATGATTACCATTCCTGTGCTAATAACGTTCCTAGCTTTTTGCTTGATTTCCGGCATATTTTTAATAAACACTGTTAAGAGTCCATGTGTTTTTTTGACCTTATAATTATTTCCCCAAGTAACCCTTTAAAATAGAAAATGAAATAATGTATTATATTTTATGACTATTAGCCATTGATTTTTTTTTAAAAGATTTTATTTATTTATTTGACAGGTGGAGATCACAAGTAGGCAGAGAAGCAGGCAGAGAGAGAGGAGGAAGCAGGCTCCCCACTGAGCAGAGAGCCCAATGTGGGGCTCTATCCCAGGACTGTGGGATCATGACCTGAATCGAAGGCAGAGGCTTTAACCCACTGAGCCACCCTAGTGTCCCTAACCATTGATTTTTAGATTTGAGTGTATAGATTGATTTTTTTCCATCTGTTTGGCTTTTACAAATATATATACTAATAAGGTTTCTTTAGGAATTCAATGTATGAAATATTTTTCTTGGTAAGTTTTTTCTTCTTTCTTTCTTTTTTAAAGATTTTATTTATTTATTTGAGAGAGAGAGAGCACAAGTAGGCAGAGAGGCAGGCAGAGGGAGAAGGGGAAGCAGACTCCCCACTGAGCAGAGAGCCCGATGTGGGGCTCAATCCCAGGACCCTGAGATCATGACCTGAGCTGAAGGCAGAGGCCTAACCCACTGAGCCACCCAGGCGTCCCTTTTTCTTTCTTTTTTAATAAAGTAAGTTCTGTGTCTAGTGTGGGGTTTGAGCTCATGATCCTGAGATCAAGCATCCCATGCTCTATTTACTGAGCCACCTAGGCACTGTTACTCAAAAAAAAATTTATTTCCCTCAAAGTATTTTTAAGGGAAATAGTTTTGTGCTGCTCTAAGGATGGAAAGACAATGGCCATCTGCCTTTGTTTGTTTGCTTTTTTTCTGTTTGGATCTCTGTTAGTCATTTGCAGCAAACAGGTGTATGTATTGTGGTCTAGAAAATGGAATCTTATAAATGAGATCAGTTTTATTTTTTTCTTGGAAAGTTTCTCTTTGGATATAGTTGTTTGAGAATTCAGGTGATTTAGTACAGCTGTTTAGAAATCATTCGGATGCTCACTTTTGAAAAATCTGTTCATTCCTAGTTTAGAAGAAGAATGTGAATCTTCTCTTTGCACATCTGCATTGAGAGCCAGGAACCTAGAGCTGTCTCAGGATATGAAAAAGATGACAGCTGTGTTTGAGAAGCTGGAGACTTATATCCATCTTCTTGCCTTGCCAAGTAAGTTTTTGGTTGTTCATGGTTCAACTTGAAGAGCTTAGAGTAGAAGAAGATGGAGAAGGGAGTTGTTTAGTTTCTTTGAATAGAAGAGTATAGGATCTGGAGTCAGAAAAACTTGAATTCAAATCTTCCAGCCCCTTTCACATTTATGATCTTCAGCAAATCACTTTACTTCTCTGTACCTGTTTTCCCCCATTTTTATAATGGAGGTAAAATAATTATTAAGTTAAATTAAGAATATACAATATTAGGCATTGAAGACATGCATTAAATATTAATTCCCTTCCTCTCCATCTTTTTTTTTTTAAATGGAGAGGGGCAAAGCATAAGAATTATAGCAACTTTCCAACAAGTAGCATAGGGTAAGGATGTTTGGAAGTAAAAATGTCTTTTGTTTTGTTTTGCTGTAACTTGGAAAGAGTATTTTCAGGTAATAGAATGGATCTTGATTTTAAGAATGCTGTGATTTTTCTGGTACTGTCATTTGTTTTCCTGTAACAGATTTAATGTGGTATAATTTATATACCATTTAATCTACATTTAAAGTATAATGTTCAATGGTTTTTAGTATATTCACAGATATGTGCACCATCACACATCAATGCTAATTTTAAAATATTTTCATCACTTTAAGAAGAAATCCTATATAGTTTAGCTATTACCTCATTCCCCTATTCTGTCTCTCCCTGGCACGAAGCAACTTCTGATGTACTTTCTGTCTATAGATTTGCCTAATCTGAACATTTTGTATAAATGGAATCATATAATATGTGGTCTTTTATGACTGCTTTTTTTCACTCAGCCCAATGTTCTCAAGATTCATCCATTTCTTTTTATTGTAGAATAATACTCCATTATATATCCCACCACATTTTATTTACCCCTCAGTTGATGGATAGTTTGTGTAGTTTCAGCCTTTTGGCTATTATGAATAATGATGCTGTAGATAATTGTGAACAAGTGTTTGAGTGAGCATAGCCTTCATTTCTCATAGGAGTGGAATTGCTGGATTATATGAAAACTATGTTTAACTATTGGTAGAACTGCCATACTGTTTTCCAAGGTGGCTTCCCACTAGCAAAGTATGAGTGTTCTGATTCTCCACATCCTCACCAGCATTTATTATTATCCCACTTTTTGGTTTTACACATCCTAGTGTTACCTGACTTTCTGAATTGGTTTCTCATTACATTTTTGATTTGTATTTCCCTGATGTCTAATGATGTCAAGCATCTTTTCATGTCTTTATTGGCTTTTTGCATATCTTCTTTGGAAATAGGTTTATTCAGATCCTTTATTTCTCAGTTGGGTTATCTCTTTATTATTGAGTTTTAAGGTAGGTTATCTCTTTATTATTGAGTTTTATACATTCTAGATCAAATCCCTTTTTGGGTACATGATTGACAGTATTTTCTTCCATTTTGTGGATTATCTTTTCACTTTTTTGATGGTGTCCATTCCATAATGAAAGTTTGTTATTTTGGTGAAGTCCAATTTGTCTTTATTTTATTGCTCATGCTTTTGGTATCATATCTAGGAATATGTTGTCAAATGTGGGGTCATAAAAACTATCCCCTATGTTTTCTTCTAAGAGTGTATAGTTTTAACCCTATGTTTAGGCCTTTGATCCATTCTGAGTTAATTTTTGTATCTGGTGTGAGGTATCTTTTGCATGTGTTTATCCAGTTTTCTCAACACCATTTATTGAAAAGACTACTCTTTCCCTATTGAATTGCCTTGGCACACTTGTTAAGAATCAGTTGATCATAGATGTATGGATTTATTTCTAGACACTCAGATTTATTCCAGTGATCTATGCATCCTCTGCCAATACTATACTGTCTTGATGACTTTTGCTCTGTAGTTAGTTTTGAGATCAAGAAGTGAAAGTTCTTCTACTTTGTTCTTCATTTTCAAGATTATTTGGCTGTTACTGTTCTCTTAACAATTCCATATGAATTTTAGAATCAGCTGGTTAGTTTCTATGAAAAAATCAGCTGGGATTCTGATACTTTATTGAATCTGCAGATCAGTTTGGGGAGTTTCTGTGTTTCCCTAAAAGATACATGAAATTCCACCTCAGTATCTCTATTTGTAACTTTATTTGGAAATAGGATCTCTGCAGATGAAATCAAAATAAGGTGGGGTTCTACTAGTTTAGGGAGAGCCTTATTAGTCCAGTGACTGCTATCCTTCCATCATTGTAAGGAGAGATTTGGAGACATACGGAGTCATAGGAGAGACTCGGGGAGGCCATATGAAGATAGAGGCAAGAATTGGAATAATTCTGCCACAAGCCATGGAATGTGTGGGGCCAACGGAACCTGGGAGAGGCAAGAAATTCTCCTTATTATTATTTTCCTTATTAATTATTATTATTATTATTGTTACTCCTTATTAATTATTATTCTCCTCTGGAGTCTTTGGAGGAAGTGTGGCCCTGTCAGCACTTTGATTTCAGACTTTTGGCTTCCAGAACTGTAAGAAAAGTATCTTCTGTTGTTTTAAACCACCACCTTTGTGGTCTTACGTTGTAGCAGCCCTGGCAATGTGGGAGCATTGCCATCTTAACGATGTTAAATTTCTAGTTCATGAACATGGTATATTTTTCCACCTAGGTAGACCTTCTTTGATTTTATTTTGTAGTTTTTCAGATTAAGCACGCTGATGTTGTTTCTCAGGGCTGTTCAGCATTCAGCATGCACGTAGTCGCCCTGGGGTGACAGTGGTTTTGCCAGGGACCTTTCCCTGTTTTGTTTCTTGATCTCACCAGGGATAAGCTCCACTGATTGCTGGCTGACTCATGTCTTGTTTTTAACAATGCCTTGGGGGCATAAATTGCTCCACTGTTGATCCAGTTGAATTTGGGCTTCTTTATGGCTATGTTTTTTGAGATCAGTGTTTGAGGTTTGTTATGACCTCAGGAGGGCTCTTCTTAGCTGTTTTCTTCCCCTCTGGTAAACCAGCCAGCCTGTAGTTTTAACTCACATCTTTAATGCATCTACTAGTTTCCTGTTAACTGCTTTCCCACAAGCTCCGATTTTTTGAGAACACATTTAGACTTGAACTTCTCCATACTCTATTGAGAGTGAAATCAATTCCTTTGGGAACAGATTCAGAATTTTCTGTTTTAAGGCCTGTGCCTCCCTTGGGCTAAATCTCTGAGCCATGGTTGTGGTGCTGGAGATGGGGACAATGCTGTACTTCTGAGTAATACTCTTGATTTAGTGGCTGAGCGCTGGTGGAGCTGAGGTAGGGCCACAGCCTCCAGTCTCCCTGGCTTGCCCTTTCTGTGCGGATAAAATGAGCTAGGCAAGGGTATGGAGAACCCCAGTTTCTCAGCAGTGCTGGGCTCATGGTAGAGCCTCCATCCCACAAATTGGGGCTGCGTGGAAGAACTACCACCTCTCTGTCATACTCAGCCTGAACTTAGCTTTAACAGGTAGGTGGGGACAAGAGGAGAAATGCAGTCCTCCAGTTATAGGAGAGTTATATTCTTGGCCTCACCATTCTGGAGTGGGATTTCCAGCTCACTGAGCTGATGAGGGGATGGGGGAATGGATCTTTGTTCAAATACCACAGATTCTGGCTGTTCTTAGAGTTGTTAAAGACTTTTTCTTTTTTTTCCTTTGTTTTTAAAAGATTCTCTTGATAAATGTTTCTTCATTTACTGTATCTACTTAGGGTTATTTCCAGAGTCTTAAATAGTTGTTTTTAGAATAATTTTCAGGGGTGCCTGGTGGCCCAGTCAGTTAAGCATCTGCCTTCTACTCAGGTCATGATCTCAGGCTGGGATCGAGCCCCATGTCGGGTTCTCTGCTCAGCAGGGAGTCTTCTTCTCCCTACCCACCTCCTCCACTCCTCCACCCCTCTCATGCTCTCTTTCTCGATCTCAAATAAATAAATAAATAAATAAAACCTTTTAAAATAAAATAATACAATTTTCACCAGTTTTGGGGGAGCATTGGTCTGTGGAGCTGCTCATGCGGTCATATCAGAAGTAGAAGTCTGAATAATGATGTTTTTAGTGAGGTTCAACAAATAACATGTAGGGAAAGAAGAGATTGAGAAATGTGCTCTGTAGTAATAAGGTTGAAATTCACTAACCTTTTTTTTTAAGATTATTTATTTATTTATTTGACAGAGAGAGAGAGATCACAAATAGGTAGAGAGGCAGGCAGAGAGAGAAGGGGGAAGCAGGCTCCCTGCTGAGCAGAGAGGCTGATGTGGGGCTCAATCCCAGGACCCTGAGATCATGACCTGAGCCAAAGGCAGAGGCTTAACCCCCTGAGCCACCCAGGCACCTCACAAACTTTTATTTCAAAAAGGATCATAAAATATGTAATCCTACTTAACAATTTAATCTTGATTCTTAACTATTAAAAATATTTGTGGATGTGGATAATGCAAATCAGTCAGTTGTGGCTGTATTTATCACCGTTATATCTGACTGTGTCTGCAAGGATTTCAGGACCCATTATTTCCAGCACATCACAGGCAGTCTTTATTCTCTCTGTTCCCAAAAGTGGAAGAGGGTGGGCTGTCAATTTTGCAGGCGAGTAAGTCTTCTAGGGAAATGGCTTAGGCTTGTGATTTTGGTTTCCTAGGTACAGAGCCAGACGGACTCCTTCGGACAAACTACGGTTCTGTCTTAACAAACGTTGGTGCTGCTCTGCATGGATTTCATGATGTTGTGAAAGGTGAGGCTTGAAAAGTACATCAGTGAGCTAAAAACCTGCATCTTATTCTCAGCTCTGACCAAGTGAGATTTAAACAAATACTGCCAAGGCTAATAGACCCCAGAAAAAGGCTTAGTAGCATTTGGCTTCTGTTGAAGTGCACAGCTCACTGCCGTCTGCTTTTTCCATCTGCTTCATTTCTGAAGGTAAACAAAGTGCTGAAGAGAAACCCTTGTGCACAGTGCTTTAGCCAAAAATGCATTGCACTGATTGCAGGCAGGTGTATGAATTTTATCAAGCCAGACATGCTTATTGAGGGGCATTTAGCAAAATACTTTGCATGTGTTAGAGCCCAAGCATGAAGGAGTTGAGGAAATCGGGGTTTAAAGTTCCAAGAAAGAATGTACTAACTTTTCACCATCCTTTGCATTTTTATGTTTAACGTGCCCATTTTAAGCCCTGTTTTGCTCAGGGGAACCTTGAGAAGTGAAGGTTTGCTTTTAAGCTTTGGCTGGTGTTTAATTGCTGTAGACTAAGAATAAGTTGGCTGAAGGACATTTCATATGCTTCTTTTTTTTTTTTTTTTAAAGATTTTATTTATTTATTTGATAGAGAGACAGTGAGAGCTTCTCCCCATGGAGCTGGGAGCCCGATGTGGGACTCGATCCCGGGACTCCAGGATCATGACCTGACGGCAGTTGTCCAACCAACTGAGCCACCCAGGCGCCCACATTTCATATGCTTCTTAGCTAACTGATTCTGAGTTGACTTTTTAATCTATAGGTGTGTGTGGCTTCTCGGTTTTTTCTTTCTTTTCCTTTTGAAGACAGTTGGTGCAGGGGAAGGAGGAAAGGACAGAAGCAGTTATCAGAAATAGCCCAGATTAATAATAGCCTCGATTATTCATTGTGGTGTGGAGGTAACGATTGCGGGCCTGTTACTAGTTTCACAGAAAATAATTTTAAAAACTTACGAGTGTTGGAAAGCACGTACAAGTTGGGTATATTCAGGTCCTTCTGTAGATTGGCATGTAACCTCTGGCACTGGGAACCATTCATTCTTAGTACCAACAGTCTCACCTAGCACCACCTTACCATTCAGTAAGGTGAATTTCACCACCCCCTTAGTGCCTCTGCTTGTTTCTGTCCTTGCAGACATAATGTAAAGAGAGAATACTGGGCAATAGGAAGGGTGGTTGGCAAGATTATGGGGTCCAGTTGCTAGGTTTACAGTTCAAATTTGTCTTCTTACCTAGCTTGGAAGACAGCTGTGTATCTCTCAGGGAGACTCAGAGTGAACATCAACTGGCATTAACAGAAGAAGCTTTGTGATTTCAAGAACTCTCAAACCTCTTCCCTTCCTGCTTTGCCCTGAATAATTGCTTGATCTGACGTAGGAGGCAGGCAGGCAAGTGTCAGTGTAAAAAGAGAGCTAGAGATTTATAAACATGCCTATCCTACATGGATTTAAAATAGGTATGAATTAATCTTTTAACAAGGGAATTCTAAGTGAGAACTGTTGATTTTTAGTCTCAGGTCTAAAGCAGGTAGACTCATAGGAATCATAAAAAGAAACCCCAGGGTGCCTGGGTGGCTCAATTGGTTAAGTGTCAGCCTTCAACTCAGGTCATGATGGGATGGAGTCCCACATCAGGCTTCTTGCTCAGTGGGGAGCCTGCTTCTCCCTCTGCCTGCTGCTTCCCTTGCTTTTGCTCTCTCTGTCAAATGAATAAATAATCTTAAATCTTTAAAAAAAGGGAAAAAAATCTGGCCTAGGACACATGGTTTCTTTGTTCTTTTGGATTTAAAAATTAATGCTAAGGAACACCCTAAATAATTGAAATATTTGGACTCAGTAAAGAATTGGTTCAGGAGAATTATTGCTGTCAAACTACAGTGGCCCTGTTCCAGTGGAAACCATGTTAGTGTTCATAGTACTATATGACTTTTATAAGTATCTCAGTCATCTACCAATCACCTAAAAGTACCTGCTAGCCGAGTCGTATTAAGCTTTGTGTACTAAGTAAAATAGTGACTACAACTTTCTGTAGTGTGTAGCAAGAGAATGTCTGTGTTAGAGGCTAGTAAATTCAGTATATAAAAATGTTCAGTGGGGTGCCTGGGTGTCTCGGTTAAGCAGATGACTCTTGATTTCGACTCAGGGCTTGATCTCAGGGTCCTGGGATCAAGCCCTTTGTTGGGCTCTGTGCTCAGTGGGGAGTCTGTTTGAGTAGTCTCTCTGTTCCTCTTCTGTGCACTCCCGCTCTCTCTCTAAAGTAAATAATTAAAAAGTTGTGTTCCACTTGAATTTTTATTCACTTTTTTATATTTTTATATAGAATTTTTATATAGAGGATAATCATTTATTTTTTAAAAATATAAACATAATAGTAATGTGCCAATATTGGTTTCTGTGCTGTGAGAACTGTACCATAGTAATGTAAGGTGTTAATAGTAGGGAAAACTGGCTAAAGGGTATACAGAAAGTCTCTGTAACCTTTCTGTGAATCTGAAACTATCTTAAATTACAGTTTACATATATATGTATATATCTATATTAAATAAAACAATTCTCCAGTTTTAAAATTTTAGTAAAAATATTTTTATTCATAAGATAGTGATTTTGTGTTAAAATATTATGATCATATCAGGTTAAATCTGAAATGCCATTTCTTTCTAACTAGTCTTATTTCTTTTTAGTTATCCATATCTAAAATCAACTAGATTCCTTGATTCTGAATAAGTACAATTCTCTGCATACACACCTGTTATAAAAATTAATTTTCGTATTTTGTGATTTATTTTTGGCTTTGTTGGTAATGATAGTTCATGCTGTTGTACCTGAAGTATTCTAAAAAAGGCGGAGGAGAATGAATTGTGAACACTTTATTATTTAAAAATATCATTACCTTTCCTCATAAATCAGTGTTGTCTTAAGAATTCTCCCATTATCCCTTATTTCCGGGACAAAATCATTTTTTTCTCAGAGACCCAGAAAACCCCAAGCTTAGTAGTTTGGCCAGTTTCACCTACTGCAATTTCTTTTAACTTTTTTTTATATCTAAGTCTCTCTCCTGTGCTTTCCTGACTACAGGCTTTGTTGTAATATTCTGGGAATGGGAGCAGTGGCTTGTGAAGTCAGACATGGGAGGGTTCAATCCTGGTTTGGCTGTGTAGACCCTTGTCCGTGTCAGTTAGGGTATGTACTAACAAACTAGCTACGGTCCAGTAAGGATTGTGGGACATCGTGCCTCTGTTGGTCATTCTGTTCCAACCTCATGGTTAGCCTATAGGAGTGCGAGATAAATTCTCATCTGTGCCTGCCTAGACTATCAAAACAGCATTTTTAACTGGTAAGTACTGGTTAGGGTCATTTACCGAGCACTAGAAGAAGGGCAAACTCTTGAGGAGGGATCATCAGCCACAAGCTGGTGGTGGGAATAGAGACCCCAGGATGGTATTAAGAGACTCTCACTTGTCTCTATTCTTTCCACGTGATTTTGTGACCTAAGTAATATTCAGGACAATCCTGATAGAGTTGGGACTATTTTTTTGTTGTTGTTATTATTCAGATTTACTGCATAAGTCTCTAAGAGTAGATATGAAAAGTTAACGGGCTGGTTGTGTGCAACTTGTTTATGGATAGTAAGAGTTTTCATTTGATTGCTTTTATAGATATTTCTAAACATTACAGTCAGAAAGCTACAATAGAGCATGAACTTCCAACAGCAACACAGAAGCTTATTACAACTAATGACTGTATTCTGTCATCATTAGTAGCATTAACAAATGGAGCAGGAAAGGTAAGTTTATAATTTATAGCTTATCTGGTTTATAGTGTCATTAAATTTAATTTAAATTTTGTGTAAGCTCTTTTTTTTTCCTTGAATGACATAGGAAAATTAATCTGTATAAAAGGATTTTGGAATATCAGACTTTTTTGTAAAATAAAGTTGTCTTCCTTTTCCTTCTCCCTACCCAATATTTAAAACAATATGGGAGAGACTGTTCAGCCCTTGTGATGAGTAAGTAGATCACTCACAGTTTTTTTTTTTAGGGAGATATTGATGATCAGTATACATCTTTGTGTATATCAAATGTCTCCTTTACAGAAATTGGGAGCATATATAAAAAGAAAAAAGAACCAGTAAAACTTTTGTTAAGACTTTTTCGCTCCTAGTTTTTTGTCACATTGCTACTTCTGGGGATTTTTTTTTTTTAAGATTTTATTTATTTATTTGACAGATAGAGATCACATGTAGGCAGAGAGGCAGGCAGAGAGACAGAGAGGAGGAAGCAGGCTCCCTCCTGAGCAGAGAGCCTGATGTGGGGCTCGATCCCAGGATCCTGGGATCATGACCTGAGCCAAAGGCAGAGACTTTAACCCACTGAGCCACCCAGGTGCTCCTGTGATTTGATTTCTTAACAAGTACTTTTAAGGTGACTTTAACACGTGTCTTTTTATAGAACCATTAATATTAGATAATGATTATTTGGATAATTAAACACTTAATTATTATCATAAACTGACCAAAATGCATTTTTTAAAAAAATTCTATCTTGGATGTTCTGATTTCAGCAGTTGTTATATTCTCAATACTGCTTTACTGATTCAGATTTCCTTGAGAACTACCCATATATGTATAACTGGAAGGACTGTATTCAGACCTGTCTTAGCCCATTTATTTCAGTGGATGCATCCTAACTTCTCAAGGAAATTTCTCTGTGTTTATATGGCAATATTTTTCTGACTAGTTGTGGGGTTTTTTTTTAAATTTTTTTTCTTAATTCACATATAATGTATTATTAGCCCCAGGGGTACAGGTCTGTGCATTGTCAGGCTTACATACTTCTGAATGGTTGAGTTTTATAGAAACATTTTTTTTTTTTTTTTAGGTAATTAAGTGAATCAGAATGATCACAGATCAGATTATATATTCAGTGTCATCTTTTCCAGACTCAGACTGGTCTTTGTGACACTTTGTTAGAGCTTGGGGCCATCATTAAAAGGTTTAAAACATTTAGGTTCTGTCATCAAAACATTTAGGTTCTGTCAGCTCACGGATCTGTGCCTACAGAGTTCCTCAGCCAGAAGACCATCCCTGCGGCCACTTCTTGAACACTTGAATCTACAGGCATGCCATAGCTTCTGAAGATAATTCTAGCTTTGATTTAAGTATGGAAGATTTTGGAAAAAAAAACTTTGGCATTTTAGAGGAGTCTCCACATTTTTCAACTTTTATGAAAACTCTGAAATATTTAATACCTGGGTCCTTCACAGCTAATATTAGATTGGCTTTACCTGAAACATTAAAATGTCTCAAGGACAGGTCTACAATCTTCATTCTGAGATTTTGTAAATGGTTCTTAACTGAAATAAGTATCTGAACTAATGTTAGTTGGTGAGAGCTTAATACTTAGCTAATGTGATTCGATTAAACTAAAATTTATAGTTTATAATTTTTAAAAGCCCAGTAAGAAAATGTAACGATATATGCATATTGAAGAACATTTAGAAAGTGTAGAAGTATTAGAAAGAGGAAAGAAAATAAACGTCACCGTATACTGCAATGACCTAAAATGCAAACCCTGGGTATGTGATTTTCCATGTCCTTTACAGGTGATATAAGTCTTAAGACCTTTAGAATCCTTTATTTTCTTGAATACGACCTAGAATAGAATTTCATTTGATACAGTAAAATGATGAAAAATAAAACCTTTCAGACCATTAGTGATTCACTGCTTACTTTTTGGTCAGTTTATGCCGAGGCTTAGGATGTTTGTTCTATAAGTCACTTCTTATTTATCAAAATAGGATATGCTTTAATGTAACCAACACTTTAATTTTTCTGGCTAATAACCTTCTCAGACATTTTTATTTATATCACCATTTCATATAGCACTGTAGATTCAAAGTCATGGCTCAGTCATGGATCTTCATGGCTGCTTACACAGATTTAATACAAGTTAAATCTATTAATAACAGGGTTTACTAAATTGCTAGTCTTTATTATATGTGTAAATCACAAATTGAGATTTACAGAATTAAGTTTAAGTAAAGTGAATATATTCCAAGATGCTGTGTCATGTCTCTTGTTGGAATTTGAAAAATTCAAAGTTAAAATATGAATAGAATGTATAAATCCAAACATGGATATTTTGAGAATAGTAGCAGAAATTAATGAGTTAAATAGCTCATAGACATGTACAGAGTAAACCAGACTTAGTCTTGGTTTTCAGGAAGAATAGAAGTTGTTTACATTAAGACCTGTCAGTAGTCTGGTCTCAATCTTTTTACCGATATTGTCTTTTTATTACAAGTCATCGCCCTAGGTATTCTCCTCAAATAAATAAATGTGGGCCTTGGGGCAGGTGTTGAAATTTCATTTCCATTCTCAGCACCTTTAACTCTGCTCTAAACACTATGAGATATATATGTTAGATATATTATTGGAAAACAAAATCTGTCTTCTCGTCACTCTTGATTTAGATCGCATCTTTCTTCAGCAACAACGTGGACTGCTTCAATGCATCTCTGAGCTACGGGCCCAAGGCAGCGAGTGGCTTCATTAGTCCTCTTTCAGCTGAATGCATGCTGCAGTACAAGAGAAAAGCTGCAGCCTACATGAAGGCTCTGAGAAAGGTTTGTGAGCTGCTGTTGAATTTGCATCAGAGGAAAAATCAGGAATCATTCTAGAGAATGGCAAGAGTCTGCACAGTTTATGTTGTTTAGATTTTACACAAGTGGGGGCACAGGTGGTTGGTGGGTACTGGGGGAGGTCTTTGGGAAGGAGAAGGTGACAGAGACCCAAACTTCAGTTAACATGTGATCTCTGCATAGCCCATGTTGGACTCATGTCCCCAGGTGCCTGCTAGGAGTATCTAGAATGAGGCAGCCAGGCAGCTAGTAAGTATCCAACCTCAGAAATCTCAAAACTTATAGAAACATAAAAAAATGGAAGCATATTTATAATTGTTTCCTGAATATAAAAATACAGGGTCACTGCAAAAAAGAAATTAGAAGACACCTGATGTGATGAACACTGCATGTTATATGGAGCTGATAAATTATTGAACACTACACCTGAAACTAATGATATACTATGTGTTGGCTAATTGAATTTAAATAACTTAAGAACATTGGGGAGGGTATGTGCTATGGTGAGTGCTGTGAAGTGTGTAAGCCTGACTATTCACAGACCTGTACCCCTGGGGCAAATAATACATTATATGTTAATTTAAAAAAAATTAAAAAAAATAAATAACTTAAGAAAAAAAAGAAATCAGATGATACAGTAGTATACATGAAGAAGAAACTTATAGTTGCATCAAATCCCACCACCCAGATGTAGCTACCATTAACTTTGTTAGAGTATCTCCATATCCAAAAAAATTTTAGTGCATGTGTGCATACACACAGGAAACACACATGTATATGCTATAGAAAGCAAAGTGTATCTGAATATATACAGTTTTATTTATTTATTTATTTGAGTGGGAAGAGAGAGTGCATGAGCATGGGGGAGAGCCAAAGGGGGATAGGGAAGGGGAGAAGCAGACTCCCTGCTGGGCAGGGAGCCCAACCCCAGGCTCAATCCCAGGACCCTGAAATCATGATCTGAGCGAGAGCCACACACTTAACCTACTAAGCCACATGGGTTCCCCATATACACTGTTTTAGAATCTTTTTTTCCTCATAGTGAATTGGATTTTTATATATTGTGATTTTATAAATTGTGATTTTTATATATTAAATAATATATGTCTATAACTATAAATTGTTATAGTATTTCATTCTGTAAATGTGTCATAACTTAATTAGCCAATGCATTGCTTGTGGATATTTAGGTTGTTTTCTATTTTTCACCATTACATGTGGAGTTACAGTAGATATTCTTGCTCCTGCAACTTTGTGCATTTGGTTTTTACCTTTTCCCCTTGTTTTTTATTTTAGTTAACACATAATGCATAATAAACACATTCTTATATTATATTAGAACATTACAGATTAAGTACAGTCCCTAATTTTACTTTCTCTCCAGAGGTGACTGTAGTATTTAGTTTGGTGTATAACCTTCCAAAATCTTGGAGCATTTACATACATCTATATAAACTTAAAGACACTATACAATAATAGAGTTTTCTTTCTTTTTTTAAACCTAAATGCATGTTTCATTGTTCAATTGTGCAACTTGATTTTTTCATTTAAAATATTTTAGGGGTGCTTGGCTGGCTCAGCTGGAAGAGCATTCAATTCTAAATCACAGGGTCATGGGTTTGAGCATGGGTTTGAGTGTAGAGATTACTAAAAAAAATAAAATTAAAAAAAATTAAGGGACACCTTGGTGACTCAGTGGGTTAAGCCTCTGTCTTCGGCTTAGGTCATGATCTCAGAGTTGTGGGATGGAGCCCCGCCTGGGGCTCTCTGCTCAGCAGGGAGCCTGCTACCCTGCTCTTCTTCTGCCTGCCTCTCTGCCTACTTGTGATCTCTCTGTCGAATAAATAAATAAAATCTTTTTAAAAAATTAAAATGTTTCAGATATATAGAATTGGTAGATCACTATGTTGTACACCTGGAACTAATGTAAGATTGTTCATCAGTTATACTTTAAAAGAAATGAAAAAAAAAGGAAAAAAAGAGTATGTTTTAGAGATGTATATCATTACATATGGTGACTGCTATATTCCTTTTAAATACAGCAGAGAAGTCTATAATATGGTGGTTCTGTGGCTGATTTAGGTATTCCCTATTGGTGGGCATTTAGGTTCATTCCAGTTTTTTACTGTTATGATAATACTGCAGTGGGTAACTTTGTAAATGCCTCGGGCATATGTATGGAATATTGAGTAGTAGAATGTTCTAGATCATGTGGTTTGCACATTTTGGATTTTAATATTTATTGCAAATTTCCGTTGAGAGTAGCTGTACTGTTTTATATTTCTAGCAATGTATAAGGCTACCTATCTCCCTATATTTGTCTACTTACTTATATCTTTAAGATTAATTTTCCAGGGGCGCCTGGGTGGCTCAGTGGGTTAAGCCGCTGCCTTTGGCTCAGGTCATGATCTCAGGGTCTTGGGATCGAGTCCCTCATCGGGCTCTCTGCTCAGCAGGGAGCCTGCTTCCCCTCTCTCTCTCTCTGCCTGCCTCTCTGTCTACTGTGATCTCTCTCTGTCAAATAAATAAATAAAATCTTTAAAAAAATAAAAATTAAAAAAAAGATTAATTTTCCAAAATGGAATTGCTTAGTCAAAGTCTGTGAATCTTTCAAATTTTGGCACATTTCTTCCAGACTATACTTAAGAAGGTTACCTATTTATAGTTTACCAGCAGTAGAAGTATAAATTTAACCCATGAATTTAATATTTATCCATCTCAGAGACAAGAGCTTTTTTACTGTTATTTTAATTTGCATTTCTTTGCTTATTGAAGTGGAACGTCCTTTCATAAAGTTATTGTTTGTATTCATTCTGCCAGTTCTCTGTTCATTGTTGACCTATTTTTAGATAGGTGTTCCTAATTAGGGTTGAAAGAGTTCTCTATTATAGTAAGAATTTTATTTTATTTTTTATAGTAAAATTATTAATCCTTTGTCTTTGTTGGAAATATTTTCCTCCCAGTTTGCTGTTGTATTTTTTTTTTTTTTTTTAATTTGACAGACAGAGATCACAAGTAGTAGGCAGAGAGGCAGGCAGAGAGAGAAGCTGGGGAAGCAGGCTCCCTGCTGAGCAGACAGCCTGACTCAGGACTCGATCCCAAGACCCTGAGATCATGACCTGAGCCGAAGGCAGCGGCTTAACCCACTGAGCCACCCAGGCGCCCCTGTTGTATTTCTTTTTAATAGAAATTTTAATTTTTATATCAGTGAACCAGTCTTTTTCTTTATGGTGGTGATTCTCAGCTAGGGGCACTTTTCTTTCTTTCTTTCTTTCTTTTTTTTTTTTTTTTAAAGATTTTATTTATTTATTTATTTGACAGAGAGAGACAGGGAGAGAGGGAACACAAGCAAGTGGAGTGGGAGAGGGAGAAGCAGGCTTCCCGCTGAGCAGGAAGCTCAATGCTATGAGGGGCTCCATTCCATGACCCTGGGATCCCGACCTGAGTCACCCACCTGGGTGGCTCAGTTGGTTAAGCATCGGCCTTTGGCTCAGGTCATGATCCGGGAGTCTCAGGATCGAGTCCCACATCAGCTCCCTGCTCAGTGGGAAGCCTGCTTCTCCCTCTCCCTCTGCCCCTCCCCTGCTCAGCCTCATGCATGTGCTTTCTCTCCAACAAATAAAACTAATCTTAAAAAAAAAAAAATAAGAGAAAAACAACTGAGTCGCCCAGGCGCCCCTAGGGGTACTTTTCAGGATTACGGAAATGTTCACTTATATTTTCTTCCATTATTTTCATGGCCTAAATTTTTAAATTCAAATCTTTAATCTATCTTGGATTCATTCTGATATAAGTGTAAAACGGGGAATCTAAGTAGTTATTTTTCTAATTTATTGACTGGTTGTCCTTAAAGCATTTATCCAGTCTGTCCTTTCTCCACTGACTTAGAAAAAATGCACCATTTATCACATAATATATTTTTGTCTATGCTTTTGTCTGTTTCTAGATTTTTTATCATCTTTCTTTATCTGTCTGTTTTGTTTGTTTTCCAAAGTTTTATTGGGGATTTAATTGGCATACAAAAACTGTATATTTGAAATATATAGTTTGATAGGTTTTGGCATATGTCTCCACCCTTGAAATCATGGTCAAGACAGTGCCCCTTAGTAATCTTTACTACTGCCTCTCTGCCCCATCTCCTGACAGTCTGCTTTCCAAAAAAAAAAAAATTGAGATGTAAGTGACAATACAATGTTATATAGTTTCAGGTGTACAACATAGTTATTCAACATTTATATACATTACAATGGGATCACCAAAATATGTCAAGCTACAGTTTGTCACCATACAATGTTGTTACTTACTATTTATATTCCTTACTGTGTGTTTGTATCCCTGTATCTTATTTATTTTATAACTGAAAGTTTGTACCTTTTAATCTCCTTTCCCTATTTTGCCCATCGTCCCCCACTGCCCTTCTACCTGGCAACCATCTGATTTTTCTCTGTATCTCAGTCTGTTTCTGTTTTTTGTTTTTGTTTTTTAATTTGTTTTGTTGTTTGGATTTCACATATGAGTGAAATCATATGGTATTCAGTACAAGTGCTTACGATGTTAGTGTAGATTATAACTGGAATGACAGGCCCCTCTTCTTTATTTTTCTTAAAAAAGTTCCTTGTCGGGGTGCCTGGGTGGCTTAGTGGGTTAAAGCCTCTGCATTTGGCTCAGGTCATGATCCTGAGGTCCTGGAATCGAGCCCTGCATCGGGCTCTCTGCTCAGTGGGGAGCCTGCTTCCCTTCCTCTCTCTCTGCCTACTTGTGATCTCTGTCAAATAAATAAAATCTTTAAAAAAAAAAAAGTTCCTTGTCATATTAGTAAAGGAAATTATGTTGGCATATATCTGAATGGCATATATACTGAACCCCATTTAGCATTCTCATTTGTGTAGGTAGGATCAGGGAATAATATGATCTTTTGCTTGAATTCTTATGCTTTTTCCATAGCCCCTCTTGGAGTCTGTGCCTTATGAAGAAGCACTGGCCAACCGCCGGGTCCTACTTAGCTCTACAGAAAGTCGAGAAGGCCTTGCACAACAGGTATGGTGCCTGGCGAATCATGCTGCTTGTTGAAACAGGATAAATGTTGAATCCCCTGGAGAAGGCTTTCAGAACAATTTAAAAGGCTGTATAAGTAAACATGTAAAATTAATGGTTTAACACATGCTAAAAAGCACTATAAACATAATTCATTGGAGAACGTTTCTTGATACTCTAAATAAGTCATCTTGATTCAGTTGGTGGTGTAATTGCCACTAAAGTAAGACCAACACACTTGGGATACGGTGATTGTTTTTCTTTAGGCACTAGATTTAAATGTCGGGAATAATAAGGCAAAAAAAGGGGGAGGAGCAAGAGACTCAGTGAGTTATTTTTATTTCCTACATGATCAGTAAGGAAAAATTTCCCATATTCAGTCAGTCGGTCAGTCGAATTTGGGGGCTGGGTGGCAGTGGGAGGGACTGACTTTTCCAGAAGTTGGTGCACACTGACACTGGTGTAGCTTTTGCCAGAGATTTATTCCCCTCAACAATAGGCTTGCTTTAAGTTTTGGAGGTATTTATCTTAAAAGAGAGTGCAAATAAAGTCACCTGAGACTTTATTTATCTGTGCTGACACGTGTCATTTGTCTTTTCGACATTAGTATGCCAGGATGTTGAAACTGGAAATTTAATTTAGAGACTAATTCCTGAAAAACAAAATTCCTGGGATAAACAATAAAATGGAGAACACTTTAAAAATTGATTTTCAGTTTTCTTCTTATTTTACGTAAGGAAAGTAAAGGCTCAAAGAAATTAGGCAGCTTTTACCCAGAATAGCTAGTAAGTGGGGAGAGCTATCTGTTTATTTTCCCACTCTGCCATTGACCAGCTGCAGGCTAGTCTGATAAGCTCTCTGGGCGTCACTTCCTGCCTCTCTGCAGTGAGGATAATATCTGTCTTTCAGGGTCATGTAAGGATTAATTGAGCCAAAGGGAGGCAGTGTGATACAGTGAAAAGAATCATAGTTATGAGCCAGACAGATGGAGTCCCAAATCCTTGCTCTGCCGTTTGCTAGCTTAGCAGGTGGTTCAGCTGCTGGGAGCTTTAGTTCTGCTCTGTGAGAAATGAGAATTGAAGGACTGTGAGGCTTCAGTAGAATAATGGCAGGAAAGTACTGTGAACAGTGTCTGCTACATGGTAATTGCTCAACCATGATAGTTGGTAAAGCATTTGGAATTCACTGTAAGCTTGCTTTTATTTTCATGCTTTTATTTGTCCTGAGAATTAGTTTTTTAAACTTCTTGTTAAATGGAGTATAACATAGTTTAAAAAAGTAAACAAATAATTAATGTATAGTTGATCCTTGAACATTGTGGGGGTTAGAGGCATTGACATCCCATGCCCATGCAGTCAAAAATCCGTGTATAACTTCTTACTCTCTAAAAACTGAACTACTAATAGCCTACTGTTGACTAGAAGCCTTACTAAGGGCATAAACAGCTGATTAACACATGTTTTGTATATTATGTATATTATATACCACATTCTTAAAGCAAGCTAGAGAAAAGGTGTTATTAAGAAAATCTTAAGGAAGGGACTTCTGGGTGGCTCAGTCAGTTGAGCGGCTGCCTTCGGCTTGGGTCACAGTCCCAAGGTCCTGTGATTGAGCCCCAAATTGGGATCCCTGTTGCGGGGGTGGGGGGGGTCTGCTTTTCCCTCTCCCTCTGCCTGCTGTCTACTTGTGCTGTCTGTCAAATAAATAAATAAAGTCTTAAAAAAAAAAAAAGTACTATATTACGTATGTTGAAACAAATCTTTGTGTAAGTGGATCCACGTAATTCAAACCTGGGTTGTTCAAGGGTCAACTGTATAGCCCAATGAATTTTCGCTAGTTACTTATGTAATTAGCACCTAGATAAAATTTTTTAAAAAGAACATTTCTTTATGTAAGGTATACCTTTAAAAAAAATTGCCAGAAGCCTTCCTCATGCCCCTTCCCAGTTATTATTCTCCTTGCCCCCAAAGAGAACCATCATCCTATGTTATAATACAGTAGATTAGTGAAAGTTTCAATAAATGGACTTTTCATTAAATGAGGTTTTATAATATATATTCTTTCAGGTCTGGCTTCTTTAGTCCAGCATATCTGTAATGCTCATCATGTTATAAATAATTGTAATCTGTCCATTTTCACTGTTGTTCAGTACTCTACTGTGTGAATAGGCATTATTCTTTTTTATAATCTAGGAGTATTTGGGTAGTTTCAGGTGTTTGACTATCCTGGTGCTGCTGTGAGCATCCTTACACGTGTCTTCTGATAAATATGCACACTGTTCTATTGCAGATACACCTGGAAGTAGATTTGCTGGGGCAGAGGATAAGATGTCAGCTTTAAAGATCCAGCCAAACAGTTTTTCAAAGTGTCTGTCCCAAATTCTAGTCCTCCCAGCATTAGATGGCAGTTCCAGCTGCTCCACAAACATGCCCACCTTTGTATTTTCTCTTTTTTTAATTGTAGTATGTGGGTGGTTTTAAATTGCTTTTTCTTGATAGTGATATTGAGTACCTTTTTTTATGTTTTTAGTCTTGTTCAATGTCCAAGTCTTTTTTTTTTTTCCTGTTTTTCTCCTGGGTTGCCTATCTTTTTCTTACTAATTTGTAGAAGTTCTTTATATATTCTAGATACTAATCCTCTGTTAGATACATGCTTTGCAGATGCCTTCCATCTTATGGCTTTTCTCACCCTCTTAATATCTTCTGAAGAACAGAGATTTTTAATTTTACTTTCCACTCTCTCAGTTTCTGGTTGTGCTTTTTGTGTCTTGTGCAGTATTTCCTTTTCCTTGTTTAACAATCAGGCTTTTTTGTTTTTACTTCTGGGAGGTAGTTTGGGTTGAAGTTTTGTGAAGCCTTTCTTGAGCCACTAAGTTTTATCTGCATCGTCCTCTAAGGTGCAGAACTCTATTGCTTTTCAAGGTTCAGCAGAGTTTGGAAAAGATCTCTAAACTGGAGCAGGAAAAAGAACACTGGATGTTGGAAGCACAGTTAGCCAAAATCAAGCTGGAGAAAGAAAACCAGCGGATTGCGGATAAGCTGAGGAGTACGAGCAGTGGGCAGGGGCTCGGGTTGGCCCAGGAAAATGCCACTGGGGTGAATGCGGCAGGCCGGGAAGAAGCCTCAGCCAAGGCTGTGCTGGAGCCTGCTCACAGCACCAGTCTGGTAAGTATCTTCTTCTTTTTTAATGCCAACCGGTAAGGGCTTAATGTAGTGTTTGATGTTAACCATCTAAATTATATGCCAGTGACGGGCCCCTCAGTGGTTTAGTTGGTGAAGCATCCAAATCTTGATTTTGACTCAGGCCATGATCTCAGGGTTGTGGGATCGAGCCTCACATCAGGCTCTGTACCCAGTGGGGAGCCTGCTTGAGATTCTTTCTCTTCTCTCTGTCTGTCCCTCACCACCCCCACCCCTTAAATAAATAAGTAAATGAATAAATAAATAAATAACATGTCCATATAAAACAGGTATAATCTACATGTCCTAGGAAGAGCAAGTGGTGAGCAGGATGCCTCCTTCAAAAAGCTATTGGCTTTTGCATGAGACTTGCCCATGGTGAGGACTGTATTCCTGGAAAAGGTCTAGAAAGTAAAATTTTAAGGTGATTCTGTTTTCCATAGAAATATTTGTAATATGGGGTTATGTTTCTGACCAAGGTCTTGAATGTCTTCCTTTTCATAGAAATGGCCACAAATACCATTTTAAACCAATTACATAGTTCCTAGAAAGCTTTATGATGTATATATAAAATACATAAACCCATCAGGTTATCTTACAGCCTTTTCTTTCTTTCTCTTTCTTAAGATTTTATTTTTAATTTATTTGACAGAGAGAGAGAGAGCGAGCACGCGCGCTAGCACACGAGCAGGGGGAGGAGAGGGAGAAGCAGACTCCCTGCTGAGCAAGGAGCCAATCCCAGGACCCTGGGATCATGACCTGAGCCTCGAAGGCAGACACTTAAACAACTGAGCCACCTAGGTGCCCCTCCAGTCTTATATTTCTTGCCTTATTTTTAACTGCAGTGATTTAGAAGGTGAAGAAACATCAATATTGGAGCTATTAATTACTTCAAGTAACTTCAAAGTTACTTTAAGAAAAGTTTTCTAATTGTAGTACTCTGCCTACAGTAAAAAAAAAAAATTAGAAAATCAAGGAAAGAAGAAATCAGAGGGGAAAAACCCCTCATAATCAGAAACATGCCTTATTAGGTACATTTATACAAGTCTTTCTTGAAGATCTTGGGGTGAGCCATGGTACTTCTTGAAAGTCCTAAGGCTTTTGACATTACCATCCCCCACCCACGCCGTAGCTCACTGATGCAGTGAAAGGGCAAGTTATGGTCCTTTTCAGATTTACTTTGCATCCTATTCAGGGCACTCCTGATAATGAAACATACAAACCAGCTTTTATTTCAAGATGTATATAGACCCTATTGCATCTTAATAGTGTCAGAAACTCAGTTTATTAATAATTTTCCTGGATGTGGTACTGGTATTATGATTACTTAGGAGAATATCCTAATTTTGGGAGATAAATGCCAAAGTACTTAGGTCAGGTATCCTAATACATGCAATTTACTTTCCAACTATTCAGGGAAAAAATATAGATATAGATGGATAAACCAAATATAGCAAAATGTTAGTTATTAAGTATTGGTGGTAGATATATTGATGTTTCTTAAACTTTTTCCTCAACTTTCTGTATATTTGAAACTTTTCTTAATAAAATATGGGGGAGGAATTAAAATTTTTAGAAAAGCAAAAATACATAAACCAAACTTCTCAGGGTTTTGACTGGTGTAGACACTATGCTCACAGGATGATCCTATGGTGACCTCCTGATCCCAGGTCTCAGTCCCAGACACGGGTCCTGCACGTTGCCTCTGGCGAGGGCAAGCAGACTCTCTAGAAGCACATTCAACACACAGCAGGATGTTGACATCTGTTCAGGTACTATTTGGGAAAGTGCAACCCCACCACCACTCATCTTTGGATTTCCCTTCAGAGACTGTCTCATTGTTCAGGTCAGACTTTTTTCCCTCTGGTTGGATTTTTTTCTTTCTACCCCCTCTCTTTCTGCTTCCTTGCATTGGTTTCTTCCCTCAGCTTTCACTTGTACTAGTAGTAGAGTTGCTGGTGGCCAGGAGTAAGTAACTGTTGGACCTGACTAGACCTGGAAGAGTGCTCATACAACAGTGATGACTGTAGTGATTGTGGGCCATCCATGGTGCTGTGGACTTTGAGTACATTAACTTAGGCAGTCCTCACACAGATCCTGTAAGATTGTAGGTACTATCATATCTCTATTTTGTAGATGAGACTGGGGGACAGAGAGGTAAAATAACTCAACTGAAGTCACACATCTGGTAAGTAATGGAACTAGGATGGAATCCAAGGTATCTGGGGCCATATTAGCCCCCCTCACCCCCACAGCCATGGCCTTGTGTTCCTGTTGGTGTCAGAAAACATATCAGCTGACATAAACTCATTTATTTACTGGTTGCCTTTCTTGAAATGCTGGGAGTTGGCAGCATTGTGTGTTTGAGTCCTTAATGTCAGTTGCTCAAAGTTGAGGACTGTATTTATTTGAACATCTTCAATGGCAAGCATGATTCTTAGGTATGTAAGTGAGAAGGATTTCCAAAGACATGGCGAACCTATAGTGTGGAGCAGTATTGGGCCATGAGTGTTGATGGCGTTATTTGTGTTTGATGAGTTTGGAAGTCACTGTTATCTTAACTAGTCTGTTCAGTTTGTATGTGTGTACATGGCTTTGATTTTTCTTCTGTTTGCATCTCTTAAGGGTCTGTTTCCTCCCACCCACCTCATAAGGTGCTATCAGAGTAATTTTCCTGGAGTATATTACTGATTATGTACTCTCTTGTTTCTAGACTTCTGGTAGCTCCCTGTTATCTATAAAATATAATCCACTCACTTGTTTGGCATTCGAGATCTGTGGATACCTTTTCCAGACTACCTTTCTTTCCCTGTCTTCTACATTTTCTTGTAGAAAATGCCAAACTGAGCTCTTCACTGATAACATTCTTTGCATTTTTGCTTCCCTGTCTTTGTTCAAGGTGTTTCTTTTGATACCTGTTCATCCAAAACCTGTATCACCTGTATACTCACATGTTTTTGTCATCCAACTCCTCTTTCCTTCTCCTTGATTTTCTTGAATTCAGAATTCTACCCATGATTTCCAGTATAGTTGAGGTGCCATAGTTTCCATGAACCCCAGTTTTGGGTATTGCCTATGATGGACAGGATTAGAGAACCAAGACACAATGAGCCTCCTTTCCTTTTTCACAGTTGGTCTTTGTTGCTTTCAATCTAAGGGAGCACAGGCATGGGTAGACATCTGTGGAGTGCTGTGGAGTCACAGAGGAGGCCACTGGAGGGCTCGGGGGAGAGGGGGTGGCACAAAAGAGGTAACATGAATGGGTTTCAAAAGTCAATAGGAGTTCAAGGCAAGAGAAGAGTATTTCAGGCCAGGAGACAGGTATCACCACATAACCCTCCTTCTGTCCTGTATGAGGCAGATTCCTGCCAAAAACAGCCTGAGACCATTGAGATGAAAAAGTGATGGTGTTTTCTACCTTCTTGATATTGCTCCTTTTCAACCTTTCTTTTCGTTCTTATTTAATTTTTATTTTATGCCCTTGTTTTCACCCACCCTTAGTGGATTTCACTGAATGAAGTGTGTAGCTCTCTGTGTCCCTCCTTTCTCTCATTTTCCTTTTGGGTGTCAGGAACAAGTCTGTGCCCATTTTAAAATTAACTGACTAAAGAAGCTCATCTTACAGGCCTCCAGAAAATTAGTTTGGTTCCAGCATCTTGGGATTGAAAAGTTATATCAGATAGATACATTATTTCTAACCCTATGGCACTGCAATGGTTGAATGCATAGTATTTGTCATTAAAATATCTGATGGTATAATTTGAGCTTTCAGTCACCTGCCAGTTTATCATGATAAAATATGGCAGTAATCTCAAGAAAGGAAAAGTGCAGAATAATACAAATTTCTTGTTCTTGCTGGAATTAAAAAGCATTAGTAGAATTTGAAATATATGTTTTATGTATAAAGAGAGTACATGCATACTGTAGATAATTAAAAAACCACAGAAGGTTAAAAGAAGAGAAAAGTTGACTTGCTGCTGAATACCCAAACAACTACCGTTAACATTTTTCCTACAAAATTTCACACATGGCTGATATTTTGGTATATAAAATTTCAAACCTTTTAGGGTAATGTGAATACACAAACATTTATGCTATTATTAGAAATCTGTATAAACTTAGTGGTTGATTGTATAGTATTCTACATAAAATATACCTTAGTTTACCTATAAGTGGACATTGTTTATAATTTTTACAGTTTTAAATAGCATCTGCTTGGATGCATAAGATGCTTTCTGCATCTTAGGTGATGTCTTTGAGATGTATTCTCAGGGTTGGAACTTACTAGGTTATAAGGTTTTTCAAACTTACAAATGTTTTAGAGTTTCTTGACCTTTTAATGCCAAATTGTTTTCTAAAAAGGCTGTATTAGTTTACATTCCCATTAACATCATATGAGAAAATGTTGAAATTATGAACATTAAGTTTTCCTTAATGAATGATCCCATTCATTAGTGGGTCCATGTGCTGTAACATATTCTCAAACCGTAACCCAGGAGTCAGGGAATAAGGCGAGGAGGCAGAATATAGATGCGTGCTCAGAGTTCCTTTTGCCAAATGTAGTCATATTTAAATATATAAAATTAAATGATTGGCATGTTACCATAAACAGTTTTTAACTAAAAGAGAGACTAATTGCTACTTCTGCTTCAGTGAGTAGAAAATTATGATTCTTTAAAAAAAAAAAGTCTTATAAATGATCCTTTTTACAGCTAGGTGGGCATGACATTCATTAGCGTGTACTCAGTTTATACACAGTTCAGTGTTCAGAGTAATACTCTTGAGGAGATGATTTAGAATCTGTGAAAACTGTTCATCAGGTGTCCTCTATGAGTGTATCAGAATCCACTGAAACCGAGTTTCCATGGTTCCTTAAGTTACTGTGCCCAAGCACATGCCTTTCCACTTTGGACAATAACCTGAAACCATTATTCATGACTATCTGTTATTGAAATCTTAATCCACAAAAGCAATCTTTAAAAAACTTGGCAGAACCCTAACATGTCTGAAATTACATTTTCTTTTTCCTTAATTTAAATCTGAAATGAATACTTACTAATGTCAAAACATTACATCAAAAGTGTATTTCTTCTTTCTCCTTTTGAACTTTCAGCAGAGTATTATTTGTGTTTTCTCTTTGGAATGTTCAGTTGTTATGGTCACCATAAAACTGTCTTTACTCCTCCTTGGCTGCTGCTTTGGAAATAGGCATAGAAATGAGAAGATGAGTCAGAACTATTCTTCCTCTTTCTTTTCCCAGTCAGTTTGTTGGGTTTCAGTGAAAAGGACTACAGCATTTCAAAAGGAAATAGTGATCATTATCCATTACTGCCTCATGATGGAAATAGGGAACGCAATTAGCTTTCTATAGGTACAGCCTCCTGGTAATAGAAGACCAGGCAGGACATCTTCTAGGTCTGCACTCCCAGTGCACTTAAAAACAGTGTGAACTGAGAAGAGAAAATATTACAAGTGTTGGAGCTATTGTGTTGGAAGTCAAAACAGTCTGTTCTAAAGCTTTTTTCCTCTTATGTTCTAGATTGGGGTTTTAACCAGGACATCTGACAATGAGGTAATGTGTGCTTGGCATCACGTTTGTTTGTAAATATTTGGCTGTGTGTTTGTTCACAAAATCCTGCAAAAGTCAGCTTTGTCAAATTGTGTTCTGACAGTTCTAGCAAATGTGGAGTCAGTGTTTTTCTCCTCCATCCATGGGTCCATGTTGCTTTTCTTACTGGTTCTATTTTAACTGTCACCAACAAATTATAGCCTGTTTTTGTAATCGCCTCGTTGAATGACTTGGCTTGGCAGTTTGACAAGGTGTGGTGGGAGCCTGGCCATCAGCTTGGCTGGCATCCTGTGTGAGGCGTCAGGCCTCCCAGTGGGCAGGCTGGGGAGCAGGGCTTTTCAGGGCCTTGACCAACAGTGTGCTTGCAAATTCTTTCCAGCCGTCAAGTGAGTGAATCCAGGTCAGATTTGGCTTTTGAGTTTGGAAATATTATAAAATTTTATAATATATAATATAATATAACTTAAAATGTAACTTTATAAATATACTCTCAAGGAACACTGAAGTTCTTCAGCATTCCACTCAATGTGGCAAGCTGATAAATATAGTTCCAGTAGATTGGTAAGTTATTTGATTTCCTTATTGCCCTTTAGTTTAGGTAATCTTGAACTCTCTCTCTCTCTCTCTCTATATATATATATATTTTTTAATTTTTACTTCTGTATATATTTTTAAACTAAACTTCATAGTGCACCATTGCTAGAGTAATAAACTATAAGAAACATTGGTCTGGGACAAGGGCTGTCAACTGTTCATTATAGAAATAGTTTAATTGGTTAATGTGTTTAAGAATATTAGAGCTGTCTTAACATAATTTGGGGGAAGGAAAGAATGTTTGGCTTTTAGGGGTGCCAGTAAATGCTCCTTTTCCCCTGCCTTCTTTCACTGAGAGGAGGACATAGGTGTCAGAAGGATGGAGATTTTGAAAGCCAGCTTTATGGCTCATCACAGTGGGATGGAGGGACATGGCCACAGAGGTAGTGGGCCTCCTAGTACTTCACTGTTGCTCTGTTCTTTTGAAGCCATAGCCTTGTTCTGATATGAGCAGGATGCTGAATAAAAGAAATTTGGAATATACATTTACCTGGTTTGTCTGAAGTTTCTTTGAGGGGTAGGGAAACTGACTTCCTATCAGATTTAACAAGAAAATGTACAAATGTTGCCTTTTTTTTTCTTCTAGAGTGATGGTCGTCTTTTCTAGAAGTGCTTCATTTCACTGGCATTTGTTTATTTAACTCTGTGTGTTCTGTTTAGGTTCCAGATGTGGAATCTCGTGAAGACTTAATTAAAAATCACTACATGGCCAGGATAGTGGAACTGACTTCTCAACTGCAGCTGGCTGACAGTAAGTCAGTGCACTTTTACGCTGAGGTGAGTGGAGAGTGGATTAGATTTGGTGGTTTTTCTCAATCTGGGCAGGAATTAGGGCACTGCCCAAGTCTCCTGCTGTTTACTGGAAGAAAGATGTCTGTGTCTGTGCATCCATGTGAATTTGGTTGGAATTCATATTGATTGGGCTATATCCAAACAAAAATCTTCATTTCAACAAATACAGGACTGATTTGTCCTTTCCAGGTTACTGAAAGATAGTTGAGACACTTCTAGGTCACCTTTCCTTTGGTCACATCACAGATATTTGGAGTATTACTATTAGTGATTCTTTGTTTGAGAGAGTTATAGGCAGGTACACATTCACAGGTCAAGGAAAATTCATGCAGAGAAATTAAAAAGCAAAATACACCTTCTTCTTTTTTAAATACTCTTTAATTTCTAAGTGGTAGAAATGAGTTCCTATGAATGATGAAATAAAAAAATGTAATCTTTTAAAATCTTTGTTATGTAATTTGTTAAAAAAGATTTTATTTATTTATTTATTTGATACAGAGAGAGAGATCACAAGGAGACAGAGAGGCAGGCGGGGGGTAGGGAAGCAGGCTCCCCGCTGAGCAGAGAGCCTGATTTGGGGCTCAATCCCAGGACCCTGAGACCACAACCCAAGCTTAAGGCAGAGGCCTAACCAATGAGCCACCCAGGCGCCCCAATCTTACTTTTTGTTATATTTTCTTCTTAACCAAATAATTCATTTTCTTAGGAGAATTAGAAAAACACTATGTAAGACACTCAATAAAATCATACACAGTTTGTTAATTACAAAGGAGAAAATGAAGGAGAAAGTACAGAAATCAGAGTATGAGACAAATGGTAAGACAGAATGGCTGTCGCTCAACATGTTAGAATACCCATAAGGTATCTGATTTAAAACTTTAAAAGATCAGTTACAGATGGCAGATGGAGAATTATATTGCCTTAAATTGTTAAAGAAATTGGGAAAGAAAAGGCAGCACCCTTTATTGGGACCGACTTGGTGATTTTCTCCTGCACTGCAGACACAGAGAGGTTGATAGAGCCCAGTTGCTTGGAAGTAGAGAGGGGCCTTGCTACATTTTCCCTGAAATAAATGATGTGTCTAGTTCCGTGTTGCTCACAAGCTGCCATTACCTACCTGTTTGGTAACAGCTGGTTGGGCTATAGAGAATGGGCAGCACAGCAAGCTGACTGACTTACAGTGAAGCCGCCATAGTGTGGAGCTCCTGAGCCCGGGAATTGTGTTCTTGTCTGGGTCCCTAACTGCCTTCTCAATTAGTGTCTCACACTTGATTGCCACCGCAGTGAAGACCCATATCTTGCAAAACTCTCTCCCTCTTTTTCAGGTGTGGTGTTGAGCACATGGTAGATGTTTGGCTAATAGATGGTGGTTGATTTGACTGGCAGAGCTTTCCTTAAATTCTCTTATGAGGAATGAAATGAGTAGTTGGGGAATATCTGAGGCTCTTTTATTTCCAAGAGATTTGCTTATCTTGGTAAATGTGCTGCAAGAATTTCTACATTGTCCTAGTTTTTCCTTGTTTATAAACAGGAAGTGGTGACCCCTCCATGTGACTTTATGGGAACAGTTAGTCTGAGCATCTGAATGTCGACACAGCATTCAGATGTGTCTCAGCAGGTCCTCCTTGTCAGTCGCATGCGTGGCCTTATCAGAAGTTTAGTGAGCCTTTTAATGGCACATCGTCTTTGAACAATAGTGAGAAACAGAATTTTTCTTCTTTCTTCTTGATCAGGTCTGTCTCTGGAGAGCATAGCTTTGGTAGAACCCCAAAGAAAGCAGCTGGGATCTTTGCATTCCTGACCTCACTTTGTTCTCCCCTAGAGCCTAATCTGTAGCCTGGGGCTGTAAAGCTTTTATTGTTCTGTAACCCTGTCTCTAATAGAGGACTAAAACACAAGAAAAGTGCGTTAGGATTCATCTTGCATGGTCAGATGCCACTCACAACTTTTGAAATAACCAATTCTGTTCACATCCAATGTGAGGATAAATGAATTCTGGGTAAATGTATAAAAACTTCTTAAGGGGGGATGCCTGGGTGGCTCAGTGGGTTAAAGCCTCTGCCTTTGGCTCAGGTCATGATCCCAGAGTCCTAGGATCGAGCCCCACATCGGGCTCTCTGCTCAGCAGGGAGCCTATTTCCTCTTCTCTCTCTCTGCCTGCCTCTCTGCCTACTTTTGATCTCTGTCTGTCAAATAAATAAATAAAAATCTTTAAAAAAAAAAACCATAAACAAAACAAAACAAAAACTTCTTAAGGGGCGCCTGGCTGGCTCAGTCAGTAGAATATGCGACTCTTGATCTTGGGGTTGTGAGTTCAAGCCCCACGTTGGTTGTAGAGAGTTCTTAATAATTAAATCCTTTAAAAAAAAAAAAAAACAAACTTAAGTTTTTTGTAACCACTGGTCATCAGGCTAGAGCTAGGAGAAACCCTGATAAGCTTGAGTTAGTAGACATTTTTTCTTATTAAAGTGGTGAGAGGGGGACCATATCTTATGTGTACTCCAGTGTGTGGTACAGGCCTGAAGTGAATTTGGTTTGGGGAAATGCCCCCTGAAGTAACAGGGTGTTTTCTGATTTAATAGTGCCGAGCACTCTCAAAGAGACTGGCCTTGGCTGAAAAGTCTAAAGACGCACTGACAGAAGACATGAAAGTAGCCGGTCAGAACATCAGCAGACTTCAGGTGGGTTCAGAAGTGTTTCCTACACGGGGTTAATACCGTTTTCACTGGAAGTTCTGGGGCCGCAGAGTCAGCATTTCCTTTCCAAAGTAGTGGTGTTCACCCTCTAGACATACATTTTTCTAACTACTTTATTTCTAACTCATTTTAAAGTAATATCTTACTTATGTCAGGCAAAAAGTTATATATTGCTTATTTCTCTAACTTGATTTTATTTTAAATAGCTTTGTAGTCAGCATTTCCTAAAATGATACTTATGTACCCACCCCTGGCGTCCCTCCCACCCTTAATCCCTGTCATGGTGGGCTGTACTCTTGTTCTGTACATGTGACTCTGTTCCTTCTCTTTACTGTTTCATAAAATGGACCAAACTCAAAGCTTGGGCTGTAAAATATTCTTCCTTACTCACTAGTTTGTTTTAAAGCCTTATTTCCAGAAAGCCTCTATTAAATATAAACATGATGTAGGCGGAGAAAAAACACATTAGCACAGTAACACCTGCTTCCTCCTAGTTTCAGATTAGTTTATCCGATTAGCTAGGGGCACAGGATTAGATTTTAAGGGGCTGGAGAGAGCAGATAGATGGGAAGACAGACACAGGTGCTTCTCCCAGGGAGGGTCCTGGCCTAAGGGCTGAGGGCGATGAGCTAGTAGGTACTGGGCTAGTGGGAATGTGCCCCAAGACAGACTTGCCCATCTTACCCAAGGCTCTGGAAAACCCGAAGGGATTTGGAAACATAATGTAGCCCTTTTGGTTTTTTTATGATGGTTTTATACCTGATATAGAAGGACAGTCTTTTTGCACAGAGATTCAGAGCATATTTTGAAGGCTGAAAAGAAAACCTTTCCCCCCATTTGTTTTAATTTTGTGTTCGTATCAGGCCAGTGGCTTGTTCTTCATGTTAATTGATCAGACAGGCCATCTTGATAGGTTGCTTTTCTCAAATTCCTTCTATAAATTAAAAAAACTTTAGAGTGATGTGACTTTTGATTTTTCTTTTTTTCTCTCTGCTCCTTTGCCTTTTAGGACGAGCTGACAACTACCAAGAGGAGTTACGAAGATCAGTTAAGTATGATGAGTGACCACCTGTGCAGCATGAACGAGACATTGTCTAAACAGAGAGAAGAGATTGACACACTGAAGATGTCCAGTAAGGTAGGGGAGGAGCGGGGGGCGGGGGAGTCTCTCTGTAATATAATATTTAATATGTAATGTATTTAATATAAGGTATTTCATTGCTGTGCATTTCAGGAGCAAAGGTGAAGAGACTCAAAGTGTTTTTAAATGGTTTTTCTTCATATCATTTGTCCTCTTATTTAAACATGAAATTCAGTTTCTTTGACTGGGTTATAAGTTGAGAGAAGGTCTGACCTCTAAGGCCTAATACTATGTCCTTTGATTTTTGGCACCTTTGGCATTTCTGCTACTGTTTTATCATCTAGGGCAACTTTTAGGAAGATTTTGATGGGGATTCTTCTTCTTCTTCTTTTTTTTTAACATAGGAGTCTAAAATGGTGCTGTTGAAGAATCATCTTGTTTAGCAGATTTATTTTCATATACATCCATATAACCTAGGAATGTCTTGTTCTTTTCCAGAAATTTCTTTTGATTTCATTTCCCATAAAGCCACAGCTCATCCAGGCTGGGGTCAGTAGGTAATGGTAGTTACCTGTATGTTGAAGTGCGTGTCTGCATAGCCCATGTCTCTTGTTGTAGCGTAGTATGTGCTCTTTTACCAGGACAGGTGGGCTTTAGGAAGCCAGGGACTAGGTTCCATGCATCATCTCAAATGCTTTGCACATTTTGTAACTCAGACAATATGTACCAGTGCCAGTGGGGATTTATTGTCTCTAACCTGTGCTCTTTGAACTCTGCTGTTGCCTTTCATTGACCTAGCAGCCACGTATTGAGTTCCTTCTAGGTGCTGGGACTGGGACAGAAATAGAGCTAAATACACTATAGCTTGATTTTAGCATTGGCTAGTGGTGGTGAGGGCAGCATTCTGCTCAGTTGCTGTCTCCTGGAAGATCTGTCTTGCGAGTGCATTGGAATCCACATTGTGTGATACTTTTGTTCCCTATAGTTTCGTGATCTTCATTGGCCTTTCGCTACTTTGGAGAGAGCAGGAGAGGGTGATAACTTTCCTGGGGCATCTTGTGGTGATTGTAGCCAGACAGTGTGGTTTTGATGATGGTTCTCCAGTTATTTGTGCTTCAGGAAATGAGATTGGAGGTGATGAGTGGGGAAGTCGGTCCTCTTGAATTTCGCCTCCTGCAACCGCTGTGGCCTTTTTCTCGATGTCCCAGCGGTTCCCAGAAAGCTAGTTCACAGGTTATATTCCTCGTCACGGTAGAAAGCACATTATATTAGTTTGAATATTAGGAGAAAGGCTGTTTTAGCATCTAATGTTTGGAAAGAAGGAACAGTGCTTATGGGGAAGCTTTTCAGACCCTAGAGCTGCAGAAGCCGTTTTGTTCTGAATTGAGAAGATTTTGTATCGAGTCCAGCAAAGTTCATTGTTCCAAAGGAATTTGTATTGCAGCTACTTTAGAAGTTAGGGAATTTTCAAGTCCTCTCAGAACTTTGTAATTGAGTCCTTAAAATATTTGTCATTAATTAAACACAGAGCTCGTTTATTTTATTAACTTTTTTATGATCATTCTGTGATTGCTGTATTTTGTGCTCTCCCTTGCCCAGTTTGTTAGTAATTTAGATTGTTGGGGCATCATCTTATGGCAGAGTTGACCTGGTCTCCGTTGGAGGCCAAGTGTATCTTGGAAACATTTGTTGGCTATCATCTTGTTATTAAAGCTTGTGTTCTGCAAGCATTAAGCACACACATGACAAAAATGTATTTGTACCTAATAGTTAAGTATAGGAGTCGAGTTAACAGTGTTTTCTTAAAAAATGAACTTTTCCAGGGCGCCTGGGTGGCTCAGTGGGTTAAGCCGCTGCCTTCGGCTCAGGTCATGATCTCAGGGTCCTGGGATCGAGTCCCACATCGGGCTCTCTGCTCAGCAGGGAGCCTGCTTCCCTCCCTCTCTCTCTCTCTGCCTGCCTCTCCATCTACTTGTGATTTCTCTCTGTCAAATAAATAAATAAAAATCTTAAAAAAAAAAAATGAACTTTTCCAGAAAGAAGAGAGTTATTATATAAAGCTGGAAAGTCCAACTGTCAACCTGGGTGGGGCCTGGGAATGAGTGAAGACATCTGCCCTTAGCTCATTTTCAGCCAGGATCTGAGCTTCCTTTTTCAGATCACTGCCACTGGGTGTTAGTTGGCACGTACTCAAAATTAGTATCATTAAGACCTATTTAGAAGGTATTTATTAAGCAGTAAAGAAACCTGTTTAGGCTAAACATTTTTATTCAGAGTCTGAAATCAGTAAATTCCCTGTCTTTGGAACAAAATGAATATTTGAGGTTTGTTTTCTTCCTTTGTTGCCAATCTTCAGCCTCAGGGGGATAGGGTCCATGGAAATAGAGAGTGGGGGAGTTGAAAGTAACAGACTGCTTTTTGATTAAAAGTTAGCAATGCAGGGTTATCAGCTGTTCTTAGAAGCTAAAGTTTTCCAAAGTGAAGTATGGCCTTCCTGACCATAAATGAGGAGTTACTTTTCTAGACGTCTGTGTTCTTATTGTTGATCTTTTTCTTTGCACAGGGAAATTCTAAAAAGAACAAGAGTCGATAGTTTACACATAGATGGTTGGCGACTTCTTTCCAAAGCTGCTACTGTTGCACGGAGCTACAGGACCCAGACCCCTCGTCCAGTGTCGGGCCGCCTTCAGGAAGCTGGGGTGTTTTTGGACCTAGTAAACTAGTCAGTGTTGTAAATGGCCTTGAAACATTTAAAATATATTTGTAACCAGTAAGGCAAATACAGAATGTAATGTTGACAGTAAAATGGAGAACAATACATGTACCATGGATATTATAGGTTTCCTTACGCTGTTTTTACTGTGCACTTTTTAAAATTAGGTTTTAATTTCAGTATGTAAGAACAACAAATATTTTGTATATTTTCAAACTCAATTATATGGTAATGGATTTGGTATCTATGGAATAGATCTATGTTTCTGGATAAAATGCTTAAATTGTCCAACTGTCATTACTTCTTGCTATAATTGGGAGCAGTCTCTGGATTCTTTTTGAAGACTTATTCAGATTTTCTCTCTCTCTCAGAGGGGGTGGGTCTTGCAGACTTAACTTCAGATCTTGTAGGTTTATTATCATTGTCTTCAGCTCTTCAGTACCTTCTCTGTGTTGGAATAATAGCTTAAAGAAATTGATGTCAATAAATTCGTACTTCTATCAAACTTCCAGGCTATGAAAATTTGATAAGGGAAACTGAAACCTATTAACGTATCTTTTATAAAAGTTACAAAATCCCCATGGACTTAGATATAACCTAATACCCCAGATTGTCACAATTATCTGATCAGTCCTTTATTAAGGCTTTGAGAATTGCCTTAACAGGTACTGCAATCGTATTTCATGCTCCCCTTGGTTTAGTTTGTCGACATTGTATGATTTCAGTGTCAACCTCAGGGGCATTTCTCCCAGCATTCCCTAAATATATCGCTCCTTTCTTCTCAGCTGCTTATACCAGCCCCCCATTCCACCCCATATTCAAGTCCCCAGATTTGCTCAGGTGTTCCTAAACCCCTTCTTCCTGCCTCTCTACCTGCTGCATCTCCTTTGAGCCTCCTCGCTAGCCAGTTGCTGGTTGCGCTCCAGAATGCTTTATTCCACTCTGAGAGCTCATCACCAGCTTCCCTCTGTGCTCAGCACAAAGGCCAACTTTTTGGACTCTGCCCCATGACCTCTGCTGCCTGCTGAGAGAGACCCAGTCCTCATAGTAATGAGTGTTGGGATCCTGCCTTGGGGACGCTGAGTGAATTAACTCAGTCCCATTCTGCTCTGCTTTTCCAGGCTCAGCCCCTTATCCCTTTCTGTTCTTGTGACCTGCTCATTTCCAGTCCTTTTACAGTGGAACCGGCTGTTTTCACTGCAGCTGAGCCTGGGCCCCCAAGCACTGTGAGGAAAAGATAAATGACCATCTGATTAGCTCCTTATAAACTTAGGCTTTCCAGCTCCAAGCCAGGCCTTCAGTGTTCTGTGACAGTCCTTGTGGCATTTCTAGTCTGTTTCTATGCCTCCTTTGGAGGGTTTGGGCCACAGAAGTCCTTCCGGTGACTGCCTTATCCCTCTCCTTGCCACTGCAGCCCACCTCTCAAAAGGCATGTCTCTTCTCTCTAGGCCTTTTAGGGCATGGAAAGTGCAAAGTGAGAGGTGATTCTAGTCTAGGAACAGAATTAGGACTTAGATATTGCCTGAAGTCCATGTAGGAGTGAAACAAAAAAGGAAAAAAGTCTTTAATCATGCACTGCTTCATTGGGAAGATGGAGTTTTCATAACTTCCTGAAATGACACATCCTACTTTTTCCTCATGATGTTATACTACTGCCTGCTCATTGTTGAAAATTTGGAAAATGAGGAAAAGTATCAAGAGCGTACATTTCAGTAGAGATTCAGCTATTAACATTTGTTTATCCCTGCTTTTTTCATGGATGTGTTAAGATGTATGTTTTTAATCAAAATTGGGATTATATGAAATTCCAAGTGAAGAAAAAAATGTTCTTTAATAGAAAGGGGATAGTGGTTGGTTAGCCCGCTGCACAACTCAAGGGGGCACTGTCCACCTAAGCAGCCCTAGCTAGGATAAGACCCTCCAGGCACAGCTTGGGAAACTGAAGCACAGCCTGTGCTTGTTCTTTCATTTTAAACACCATCCCTCATTATGTCATATTGCAAGCAATACTGTTCACCTTTCAGGCTGATAAAACTGGATTCTCCAGTGCTTTTGGTTAAGAAACTAAGTCTACCGTAAGTTAAACTAACAGATACTTTTAATAACGTGACCACTTTCCAAATTCAAAACAAAAACAGCATTAAACCTGGAAGTTGCTTCTAGCTTTTATAAGCCTTCAAACTCCTCTGTAATTTTAACATATGAAGAGAGCAACTTAGTTCGTGATGGCTAGAAAACCATCTGGCAGAGCCACCCTGACGAGAAGGTGTCTGTTCTGTGCTCAGCTAAGGGCCATGTCCTCGGACACCATGGTGATAAATGGAAAGCTTGTCAGTAGATGGTTGCCTGTGCCTTCAGTTTTTAAGCAGTTTAGTAATTAGCTCCAAATTAGGAAATTAACTGGCAATGAAAGCATTAGAGCAGGAAAACCCATTATAGCTCTCCCAGATCTTTGAAAGAAAAGGCTATTGAGCTTCAGAATAACTGTTTTCCTAAGGAGAGGATTAGAAGAATTGACTCCTGGTGGAAACAGGCTGGGGGCTGTTGTCTTGTTTGTGGGCACAGGGGTCTCAAAGGCACCTCCCCAACTTTGAACCTTTGTTTTACCAGAAGCTTTAACCTGAACTCAACCCCACTGCTCCCTAAACACTAGTGGAATAGCTGAGTGGTGACATACGGTAGGTCCAGGAATAGAAACCAAACAGTTCAGTAAATTAACAAAGAACAAAATGTCACTCAGGGCTTGCTCAGATGCTAAGGAAGATTGACGCTCTCTTTAGCTTTCTTATATTTCTTCAGAACACCTGTTCTGTTAAACTCTCCACATACCTCATGGAGTCATCATACTGCGTGTGGTCTCCCTGAGCAGCTACAGATGCCGTGAGGCACAAGCCATGCTTTTATCCGTACTTTCCCACAGTGCCTAGCAGCATGTTTTGTAGCAGGTGGCCCATAAATACTAATTGGATACATTTCAGGAAGCAGGCTGAGGGACTGGCCAACTTTATAGCTCAAGCCACAGCTAAGAGTGTCCCATCCCCAGAATGAAGGATCCCAGCTTTGGGGCATTCATTCTGACATAAGTGATTATTCCCGTGACTATCATTGACTTTGATTGGCATTCTCAGTGAAGATGTGTTTATCTCTGGAAATTTCTATTCAAAGAGTATTCGGGTTTCCTCATGGAAAAAGTTGTTTAAAAATCTTGTGTTCTTCAAACATCAGGTCACAATGCATGATGTATGTAAAATGGTGATTCCCACCCCCACCATTTCATTTTTACTTTTGTTGAAGCCATCCACAGAGTAATATTTTTTTGAATACAGTTTTCCAAAAGCCCTCCCTCTCTCTTGAATGAATGTTGTAATATAAAGAGATTTGTAAAGTTTTTTAGAGAGGAATGTTTTTATCAAGCTTTTAGGGCTTAGCTTGTCCTAAATCTGAAATCCTGACTTTTCCCAACCATGCCCCTGCTGGCAATTCTGCAAACTGGTTTGAATTTATATTAATGAATCCTGACTGTTTCAGCTGATTTGAGTTTTGTGGAATTCCAAGTTAATCTACTAGGTCATATCTGCACACACTTTGGGGACCCTTTGTTAAACAGCATGGAAGTTTTCAATGATTTCTGTGAAAAGGCTGCCAGGAAAAGAAAAACTGTTGATAAAAAGGAGAATGGGGAGAGGGGGCCCCTGGGTGGCTCAGTGAGTTAAAGCCTCTGCCTTCGGCTCAGGTCATAGGGTCATGGTTCTGAGGTCCTGGGATCTAGCCCCACATCACTTTGGGTTCCCTGCTCAGTGGGGTGCCTGCTTCCTCCCCTCTCTATCTGCCTGTCTCTTTGCCTACTTGTGATCTCTCTGTCAAGTAAATAAATTTTTAAAAAAATCTTTAAAAAACAAAAGGAGAATGAGTTAGTCTGAGAATTTACTTGTTACAGAGCAAGGAAAAGAACAGAAAGTAGAGTAAAATGGGCTAACAGCTGGTGATGGAGGGCTGTGGTGGCTTAGCTAGTGAGGCCAGAATGAGCACCAGATTTGGATACAAAGGGGTAATGCCAGAAAGGAGTCTTTGGAAACAAGTGGTGGAGTTATGAGAAAGAAATTTACATGTGTGAAAGTGGCCCCTCTTGGGGCAACCGCTGAGTCACACAGAAAGGGGAGGGATAGTCCCTTGTGAAAAGATAAGCAGTTTCAACAAACTATATTGGTCTTTAGAAAATCATGGGCTTGTAACACGTCAAAATTTCCAAAGAGATTTCTTTCGCCACGTGGGCAACCTACTAATCAAAGCCATACTACACTTACTCACAGGTGGTTGAATTAAAAAGGTGCACTCAGAACTCTAAATGCAGTGACGATTGCCATTTGTCTAGTGTATTGTTTTCTGTATGAGTCCTTTCTCAAACTGTTACCTGGGCATTTCCTGAGATGGGCTGGCCTCTGTAGAGGGCCTCTTGGCTTGCTCACGGGACAGGAGGTTCAATGTGGAGACTCAGCCAGAATGCTTAGGGTCAAGGCACCTTTTTCTTCCCTTCCTCTGCTTCCCTCTCCCTTTGTTCTTGCTCTGTACCTCTCTCAGCTCCTTACCAGAAGGCTGACTTGGGGTCATTACCTGTCTGGTTCCACAGAAGACTCTGAAAAGCTGCCCATCAGTTGACTTCCTGTTCTCTCTCTTGCCCTTCTTCAACCCTTGACCATCACTGAGACAGTAACTGGAGGAACTAGGGAAAAGAGGAGGACCCAGTCCCTTTTTCTGTTCGTTTTAAGCCTAAACACAACTAGAAATTTTATCTGAGGATAAAAGAATCCCAAATAGAACCCAGTGGTATGACTTCAGGCACCCTTGTGCCCTGTCTGAATGTGGCTTCAGGCTGGTGGTTGAATAGGACACTGACCAAGGAACTCCACCCAAGGTCAAAAACAAGCCTAAATGAGCACTTACAAGAGAATCCCATTGCTATGCAAAGGAAAGCAGGTGTCATTGGGGTTCCCTCACTCCGTCCCTACCACCCAGGTGTGGCACTTCAGGTTCACATGTTCACCGGGACCCCTCCGGTTCTTTCTTCCCAGATACTTCAGTCACTATGCTTCAGTTGCCATTTTGAGTTCACAGGATTTACTGCTACCCACTCTGTTCTAGGCTCTGGGAAGAAAAAAGTGAATAGGACACCACCTGAATCAAAATATTCCTTTGCTTGGGTGCCTGGGTGGCTCAGTGGGTTAAAGCCTCTGCCTTCAGCTCAGGTCATGATCCCAGGATCCTTGGATCGAGTTCCACATCGGGCTCTCGGCTCAGTGGGGAGCCTGCTTCCTCCTCTCTCTCTGCCTGACTCTGCCTATTTGTGATCTCTGTCAAATAAATAAATAAAATCTTTTGAAAAAAAATATTCCTTTGCTTTAAAATGTTCACAGGTTTCCTATTTTCTGCTGGTTCCACCTTCCCATCCGAACAGTTTCCACCTCCTCTAAGCTTTCCAGTCTTGCCAGTCTCTTAAGCACTAGGCCCAGGGCCTGGAATGGCCTCTTTTCTCTCCATCGAGTCTGTTCAAACCCAGTCCAAGCCTCCCATTCTGGGCTTGGACATCCCTCCAGGATAAAAGGCACAGGAAGATCTCCTGTCATTCTGACTGGCTTCCAGTGAGTCAGCCCCACTTAATGCAAGAGGCTGAGATGCCAAAGGACTTGCTTTGGAGTCAACTAGCAGGTGATGGAGTAGGGACTAGAAGCACCCTCCAACCACTCCTGGGAGGACAGCTCTCCTCTTCTGTACTCTGCAGGAAGCACACAGGAAGCATCTGTCAGTAGTTACCTCCTGCCTCATCCACACAGCCTGGCCCTTCAAAGGCCATCCAGTGGCCTCCTCCTAGGTACTGCCTCACCCAGGAAGCTGAGGTTCTGTCTGTACCTTTCATCTTACCTTGACCAGGGCTGGTCCCACCTGAAGGGAAAAGAGGAGGCACTCAGTAGAGGCTTCAAAAGTGATTATTTGGTTCTAATTACAAGAGAAAAACCAAACAAAATAAAAAAACCTCTCAATGAAGCAATGAAGAAAGCATGACCAGAGATTCCCCTATAGCCGACACCCCCCCCCCCCCCCCCCCCCCCCCCCCCCCCCCCCCGCAATCATCCCACCATCCCACCACCCAGAGATAATGACAAAGGCCCAGAAGGTGCAGGTTGGCGTCAGATCTGCCAAGCGTCCCTACTTCAAGGCGGGTGTCCTATACTCATATACTGTATGTAGCTCAAATAAATTCCTCCCCACCAACTTCTGCGGTAGGGAGCATGCTCTCCCTGTCCTGTGGGCCCGAGACTCAAGGGAAGGAAGACGTGCCAGAGAGAAGAGAATGTTGAATCAGACATCAGAAGGACTTGGTGGGGAATCCGGGGCAGTAAAGAGGGAGTGAGGAGAGAAGGGGGACCGGCAGGGAACGAGGCGGGGGTGGGGCAGCGACCGGAGTATTTGCGGAGTGGCCGCCCCCTCCCCGCTCGGCCACTCCTGCTGGCTCCGGGCCCTCCACGCCCCATCCTCCCTGCTTCTCCGCCACCCCCTCCTCCTCCCCCTCCTCCCCCTCCTCCTCCCTCTCCTCCTCCGGTGCGGATGGCGGCGGCCAGAGTCGGAGCCCCAGCTGCGCTGCCCGTGAGTGACCAGCCCCAGGGGACAGTCGGGGAGGCATGGGGATCCCCCTTTCTAGGGTGGGGCCACCCCGACTTGGCTGGGAAAGTTTGCGGGCGGGAAGCTCAGGGGCCCCGGGTCGCGGGCATCTCCCGGGCTCGCTGGGCGCCCTCAGCTGGCGCCCCATCTCCCTCCCTCCGCCCCTGTCGCCCCCAGAGGTGTCCACGCGGGCCCGGGCCGGGCTTCCTCTCCGCACCGCTGCCCTGCGGCCGCTGGGACCTGGGTCCAGCTCTAAAAAGAGATAGAAAACTCAAACAGCAAAGAAAGGAACCCAGACAGGCTTCCGAGGGCGGGGGCCGGGGGCTCGCACAAACCCGCGCGCGGTCCGGGCCTCCCCGACCTGAGTCACCCTCCCTCGGGGGCTCTGGATCCCCCCCACCTCGGGACTCCCACCTGCCTTGTTCCTGGCTTGGTTCTTCGCGCTGCTGCCCCTCCTCCGCCCCTTCCCTGCGAGGCTCTGGTCCCCCAGCCTCCGGCCACAGCTGGTGTCTCCATCGCGGCTGTCCCCTGTAGCTCTAGTAGGCGATGACCCCAGACGGGGGGCCGCAGCCGCGGGAGCCCCCCACACTTGCCCCAACATTTCCTGTAGGAATTAAGTTCACTGGAATTTGGTGTTGGGTCCCCGGGACTTAGAAACTCTATCTTGTGGGTCCAAGAGGAAATTAAAATATATCCCTCCTTAGGATTTTACTGTTTCTGTCGGTCGGTTGGACAGTTTCGGGTTTTTTGTTTGTTTGTTTGCTTTTTAGCCTTTCCAACTCTCCTTTCTTCCTATAACAATGTCACTTTATGTACTTAGCCTTTCTAATTCCGAAAAAAAATTAAAACCCAGGAAAAAATTAAAAGAGGAGATTTTTAGAAAAGGAGTGCTGGCTAAAAATAGTGAGCAGAACCTGATCTTTAGAAAATAAGAACTTCATTCCACACTTAAGTGTTGTGGGAGATGGGAGTTCAGCTCGGCTTGTTTTCAGACTGTCCCACACAGACTGTGGGCCTCCCCCAGGCCAGAAGTTATAATTTGCCTGACAGAAACCTCCGTGTTTGTTGGCATTCCCCAGCCTGGTGTGGCGCCCTGCATGTCTCTCCCACTCTCCAGCGGGCTCTCCATTTCTCTCTCACCTCCCCCACTCCCACTTTCTCATAAACAGTTGCAAAGTCAAGGCAGTGGAAGAGGCTAAAATGAGCAGGACCACAAAGAAAAAAACAACCTCCCTTATTTCATTCCTGAGGCTGTTGCTTTAGCTTGCTTATGATTGGGTGGAAGAATGTTTGGTTCATTTGTGTGGTTTTAGGTCGGTTCTCATTATGGTTGAATCAGTGTTTCCATGACAGGCTTAGTTCTCTGGGTGTTTAGAAGGAGCTTGTTAATTCTCAGATGGGTCTGGACAGATCAAGTCTGGAATCTGGAGGGTTTTTGTTTGGTTCTGTTTTAGGAATAGAACTCAGTTGATATGGCCAGCCTCCGCCCACTCCCTCAGAACTGGAGGAGCATGGGAGGGAGCCCAGTTGAGGTTTGTGTCCATATGACTAAGAAGTAAGAGTTTTCCTGAGAAGTGAGATGTGTGAGCAGGATCACAAGGGGTATTGAACTTTTATTGTAGGGAGAAAGCTCTCCTCAACAACTTTAGCCATTCCTGTTTCCTGGATGAGCACTAAATGTGCTTGTAACAAATGTGTTAGATCAGGTGCTGAGCAACCTGTCAAAACAGGGCAAGGTATTAAAACTATTTGAAAATAAAGATTTCTTTCTTTCTTTTTTTTTAGATTTTTATTTATTTACTTGAAAGATAGAACTCCAGCATGGGTGGCAGGGGAGGGGGGAGCAGGAGGAGAGTGAAAGGGACAAGCAGACTCTCCACTGAGCATGGAACCTGGCTGTGGTCCATCCCAGGACCTGAGATCCTGACCTGAACTGAAGTCAGCTGCTTACTGAGTTACCCTGAACCCTAGAAATAAAGTTTTCTTAAAAAAAAATTTTTTTTATTTTAATTGGAAATAAAGGAGTTTAGTTTTAAAAGGATGTAATTCATTTTTCTCCATTGATTGAGTTTGACAGTTCTCCATTAGGATTTGTTAGTAAGGTTTTGTGATGGTCTCAAAACGTCATTGATAAGGAACTGTTGTTGACTTTCATTCCAGTAGAAAGCCTGTATGTTTTGAACTGGTTTGGCCCAATTGCTTAGAAAAACAATGCACTCAGATAAACATCTTTTGTCTCTTCCTCTTCCTGAGATTTTTTAAATAGAGTATTTAATGCTCTAGAAGTCGGCCTTATGCTGTGGGGAAAAAAATTGCCTTTCAGCCTTGTTTAGCTTTTGTGCCGCTTCAGGGAATCTTGTGGAACTGGGTGGTTTGCCGTGTAGCTCAGTAGGCTAATCTGCGTGAGGCCTATGTTGCAGGCCAGTAAGGGGAAGGCCATCTGCGTGCTAAGAAGGAGCTGCATCCCCAGTTAGCCAATAGGAAACAGCCATTTGTCATCTGGAGAGGTAGAGGGGTTGCAAATACGTGAAGTGTGAAGTCTGCAGAGTAGAAGGAGGGCAGGGGTTGTTAAGAAGTAAAATAATCCAAACGATGAGCCTTTTAAAATCATATTGTACAAGAATACTGAATTACATAGAACATGCTTTGGGTATGGTGTTAAGTTTTGAAAGCAGGTTATGATATAGAAAGCACTGTAATCTCATTCTTTGCAAATACATCCAGAAAATACTGGAATTAGACACATCCAAGTGGATGGTAGAATTAGAGGTGCTTTTGAGGGTTTTTTTTGTGCTTGCCAGTATTTGTCAGATTTTTTGCAGTAGGAATAGCTAACATTTATTGAGTATAAAGCACTTGCCTAAGGTGTTTCATTTTAAAACTCTGTGAGGTAATGCTGTTCTTACTCTCATTAAACAATTATTCTTATGCAACTAAAATCAGAGATGTAACTCGCCAGGGTCATATAGCCACTACATGCTAGAATCCGATCTTGAATTCAGATCGGTGCCCAAAGTCTATACATCTCAATCACTACTGTCTACCGTCTCCCAGCCATGTACTCTTCATAGGATTTTAATTATAAGGGGGAAAAAAAGCATATAGAAAAGGGAAGGCAGGGCGCCTGGGTGGCTCAGTGGGTTAAGCCGCTGCCTTCGGCTCAGGTCATGATCTCAGGGTCCTGGGATCGAGTCCCGCATCGGGCTCTCTGCTCAGCAGGGAGCCTGCTTCCCTCTCTCTCTCTCTGCCTGCCTCTCCATCTACTTGTGATTTCTCTCTGTCAAATAAATAAATAAAATCTTTAAAAAAAAAAAAAAAAGAAAGAAAAGGGAAGGCAAAGTATTTGTGCTTTAGTGAAAACTGATATTTTGGTTAACTGTAAAATGTCTCTGTCTTCCCTTTTTTCTGTCCTTCATTATCACTTCTCTTTGGAAGTCCTTGGGAATTGCTCCGGACTTAGCCAGCAGAAGCTCGCCTGCCCTTGGGAGCCAACTGTACCCACAAAAGCTATCCCAAATTCACTGGAAGCTTCCCAGGCAGCCTGGAGTTCTAGGAACCCCATGGGGTTCAGGGCATTCCTGGTAGAAGGCAGAATTTTTAAAGTAGATCAGGCAAATGATGTCTTCAGAGCTCTACCAGTATGGGCTTTCATTGTTCTTGGCATTGTCAGGGGAGTGTGATGGGTAAGAAGATCCAGGGGAAGTTCTCAGGCTCCTGTTTGCCTATGTGTTACATGAATGTCAGGGTGGATAGGTCGAGGATTTACCGTGGAACAGGAAAGAAAGAGCACAACTATTACCTCTTGGTGCTTATTTTTATAAAGCACAATAAGCTTTTTTTTTTTTTTTTTTTAAGATTTCATATATTTATTTGACAGAGAGAGAGAGAGAGAGTGAACGAGCTCACAGGCAGGGGGAGCAGCACAGGGAGAGGGAGCTCTCCACTGAGCAGGGAGCCTGACTGAGCCTGGGATCAAGACTTGAGCCAAAGGCAGGTGGGTCATGAGCCCCACAATAAACTACTTTGTGGAAGCTTGGCTATGTGGGTGATCTCATGCATTGGCAAAATGAATTGGTTTAGTGGAGGTGGAAATATTCAGTGTAAATGATTCTAGGGGTAGTCTGGGAAAAAATGCCCACATTCTGTAACAGCATATACCCTCACAGCAGCCATCCCCCCAGAGGTCATCTTATCCATCCTCCTCCTGGAAAATACCTAAAGATCTCCAGAAACTTGGACTTTTTTTTTTTAAACACATGGTCATTCAAAGAACACACCTTAAGTAGGAGGCTTTATCTCTTCTCTTCTTTATGGAAGAGATTCTAGAAGGCTGATGCTTCTAAATAATTGTTGGAAAAAATAATGGAAGAGTCAAGGACTTCTTTCTTAGATTATCATACTTGGACCCATGTCCCAGATCTTGGATCCGCTTCACTACATGGGGAAGGTGTTTCTGGTCTCAGGATCAGGAATGGCTCTTGCGAGCAACTTGGCTGTTTCGTCTTGTGGATGCTGTGAGTCCTTTAATAGACCACTTCTCCTTTCTTTTTGGCCCATAGGAAGCACAGAGCCAACTTAGTGGCCTGCTTTTAGCATGTCTATAGGGTATCATTAGACACCTTGTATTTTCTGCCTGTACTCTTTCTGCAGTTCCACTTTTTTCATCTACGTTATAGGCACCCCTCAGAAATACTGCAGATTTGGTCCTGGACCACTGCAGCAAAGTGAATATTGCAGGGGCTCCTGGGTGGCTCAGCTGGTTCAGCATCCGACTTTTGGTTTCAGCTCAGGTCATGATCCCAGCTCAGATCCTGGGATCGAGCCCTGCATTGGGCTCTGCACTCCGAGTGGAGTCTGCTTAAGATTCTCTTCTCCCTCTGCCTCTCCCTCCATGCTCTCTCTTTCTCTCTCAAAATCCTAAATATAATCTTTAAAAAAAAATGGAGATGGCAGTAAAGGGAGTCAGATGAATTTTTTGGCTTTCCAGTGCATAAAAATGTTATGTTTACACTATACTGTACTTTATTAAGATACAAACCATTACTTCTAAAAAAACAATGTACAAATCTTAATTAAGAAAATTCTTTATTGCTAAAAAATGCTAACCATCATCTGAGCTTTCAATGTGTAGTAATCATTAATCACAGATCTCCATAACAAATGTAATTTTAACAAAAAGTTTGAGGGGCACCTGCATGACTCAGTTGGTTGAGCATCCAACTCGGTTTTAGGTCAGGCCATGATCTCATGGGTTGTGGGACTGAGTCCCACATTTTAGTCCCCTGCTTAGCAGGGAGTCTGCTTGAAAATTCTCTCCCTCTGTTCCTCCCCTCACTCTCGCTGTCTGTCAAATAAATGAATAAATCTTAAAAAAATAATAATGAAAAAGTTTGAAATATTGTGAGAATTACCAAAATGTGACACAAGGACATGTGAGCAAAAATGGTGCCGACAGACTTGTTTCATGCTGGGTTGCTGCCAACCTTCAATCTGTAAAAATGCAGTATTTGCAAGGTGAAATAAAATGAGGAACACCGGTGCATTGTTTTGTTTTATTTATTCAGTGCAGTTGGGAGACTTCTATTTTGGACATCCCACTTCCTTCTGAGTTCGTTTTTCTTCATGTGAATTTTGAAGTTCCTTCTTGAAAGGGCTTTGGTAAACTTGAAAGTATTGATATTCCTGAAGATGTCTTTATTTTGCTCTTACAAAGGAGAGTTTGAGTGTAGAATTTTTTAGACTCATGATGATTTCCCCTGAGTACTTGGAAGATATTACACCATTGTCTTCTTGCATCTGTTGCTACTCCTACAAGTACCAAATAACCTTGGGCAAGTTACCTAATTTCTCTTAGTCTCCTTGTCTATTAAGTAGGTAACAGTATCCACTTCAAGGATAATTGGGAAGAGATAATGTATGAAAATGTTAGAATAGTGCCTGGCATACAAGGAATCACACAGTAATTGCTAGTGCTGACAATTACTTTTATATTTTTTTCAAAAATTTCTTGGCTTTTTTGGAAGCCAAGTTCATATAAATGTTAATTTGTCTAGTTGGACACAAAGACAAAATCATGTTGGGATTTTTTAAATTGAAATTGCATTCACATTATATTCCAGGGAACTGATACCTTTACAGTATTAGGTCTTCCCATTTTCTCCTTTTATTTAGGTGGATGGTGACTTGTGATTTTCCCCTATAAATGTCTTCAACAACTTCTGCACTTGTTTCCTGTAGGTTTTGTTGATATATATATTTTTAAAGATTTTATTTATTTCTTTGACAGACAGAGATCACAAGTAGGCAGAGAGGCAGGCAGAGAGAGAGGGGGAAGCAGGCTCCCTGCTGAGCAGAGAGCCCGACACAGGACTCGATCCCAGGACCCTGAGATCATGACCTGAGTCGAAGGCAGAGGCTCAACCCATTGAGCCACCCAGGCGCCCAGGTTTTGTTGATATTTTAGATGGTATCTTTTTTCTTACTATATTTTCAAATTGGTTATTTGCTGGCTCACAGTCTTATATCTAGCATCCCATCTGACTTCTCTCATTAGTTCTAAGAGTCTATTTCTAAATATTACGGAGTTTTCTCGGTAGACAGTCACAAAATCATTCTAATTTGTCTTTTCTTTTTCATTCCTTATGATACCTTATGATCTTCTTCTCGTCTTACTGTATTGGGTAGACTCTCCAGTACAATGTTCAATAGTAACATTGATAGCTGACAATCCAGCATTCTAATTCATTTCCGTGTTGAAAGAAAGACTTTGTGGAGAGGTTTCTGTTCCCTTTGATCATGGAGATGGTGTTCTTCCTCTGTTGGGCATGTGTGTTTACTTGTGTCTCTAACAGTGCAGACAGATTTATACTGAATGATTCTTTCTATGGAATGTTGTTTGATATCAGCAGAGCCTATTTATAGGAAATGTTTAAGGAAATCTATATCAGCATATCTTTCCCATATGCTCCCAACAAAACCTGTTCATTTAAAGAAGCTAAATCAGGGGCGCCCAGGTGGCTCAGTGGGTTAAAGAAACTAAATCAACAAACATCCTTGGCCTTGCCCCCTGGTCCATCAGCCCTTTGTGATAGTGGAAAAGAAGTGGACTCCGGAGTCAGGCAGATCTGGGTTTGAGTTTAAGCTTTGCTACTAACTAGATGTGTGGCTATCTTAGTGTGTTTGGGCTGCTATAACAAAAGTTGATTTCTCGGTTCTGGAGATTTGCAGTCCAAGGTGAGGAGGCCAATGTGGTTCTGGTGAAGACCCTTTTCTGGGTGGCAGAAAACCTTCTTCTTACTATGTGCTCACATGGTAGGAGGGCTGAAAGAGCCCTCCGCAACCTCTTCTTCTGAGGGCACTGATACCATTCAAGAGAACTCTATCCTCTTGAACCATTACCTCCCAAAGGCCTCATCTTTTGATCCTATTACCTTGGGATCAGGATTTCAATATTTGAATTTTGGGAGGGAACACAAACTTTCAGACCATAGCAGTGGCCTTAGGCACGTTCCTTAACATCTCTGAGGCTGTTTCCTTCTCTATAGAACAGTGATAACAGGAACCGCCTTCAAAAGTTGTTCTGAAAAATAAATGAGATAACAGGAAATAATAGGGACCAAGTGGCTGCCATAAGTTGAAGCTCACAGGTGGTGGTCTCCTGTCATTTCCCATCGGCTGCTCTATTTCTTTCAAATCAGGATTGTCCTTCAGACTAATTGGAAAATCTTCTGGGGAGAGGCCATCCGTATACCTCCTAATAACTTGTGTTTTCTTGATAATCAGTGTAGATTTCTCTTGGGTAAATTCCTTAATACCTTGAATCATCAATTTGATTTTGCTTCTGTACCAAGAGTTGTCCTCCCAGCCTGCTGATGGACCTTACTATTATTGAATATCTGTGTTGTTCCTTTTGAGCCATGCCCTCCTAACCACAAGTATCTCTCTTTGCTTTATTACTAGTGTTCCTGTCCTTCTGAAGATAAAAACTCTTTATTTTCTTATTGAAGATAACATTTTATTTTATTAAAGATTTTTACTTATTTATTTGACACAGAGAGATTACAATTAGGCAGAGAGGCAGGCACAGAGAGAGAGGTTCCTTGCAGGCTCCAAGCAGGCTCCTTGCTGAGCAGAGAGCCCGATGCGGGGCTCCATCCCCAAACCCTGGGATCATGATCTGAGGTGAAGGTAGAGGCTTCACCCACTGAGCCACCCAGGTGTCCCAAAGATAACATTTTAAACGCAGAAACCCCAGAGAGAGTATATAAGAAGTGAATAACAAAATGTCTTCTGGGACTATGTTTTCCCAGGAGGGATCATGAAGTTCCTGAGCAATTAAAGTGTCATTGGGGGTGGGGGAATTGATAAGGAAGAGGCATCCACAGTGGGCAGAAGAACAGAAATACCCTTCAGAGTTTCACAAGACCTAAAATCTGCCTTTTTACAGCGGCATTTATCTGGGCCCTGAGGAGTTTGTACTTGGCCCAGAGCTTTTCTGCAAGTGTCTTATCAGGAATAATAATGATAGCAATGACTGTTCTTAAGTACAGGAAAAGAGCATCATGAAAACAAAACATAACTGGAATTATGGGGATGTGCTTCCATAGAACTATTTGGAGCACAAAAATAACTTTTCCATTGTGGACCTAAGCCAAGAGTTTCATGGAAGCAACATTGAGCATCTAATTTAAAACAGCATGTCCCAGAAACTCAGACAGGACTGTCACACTGGCCTCTGTGCATCCCTTGGAGAGTGTTTTTCCCTAGCTCAGGGTGACTCATATTCAGGGCCAATTTGGAGGCGCTAGAAGATGGTAATTGATGCTACAAACCTTGCTTTTCTTGACCTCAGTTTCCCGTTAATACCAACACAGAGAAATGTTTCAGTCTCACATCTTTCCAGCTGAAAACCCCTTGTGCAGCTCCAGGCCTGTTGCTTGTTTGTGGCCTGAAGCAAAGCCTCGTAAATTTTGTGAACATACGCCTGGTGGCTGTGGGTTCCTTCAGTGGAAGGTGCCTGGTCATGGTCATTGTAAGTAGCACAGGGGCTACTTCCCAGGTGCTCCTGATTTTCAGAAAATTATCTTCGGGAACAACAACAGCAGCAAAATAGGGGTTCAGGCGTTCCTGGGAACTGGGCAATAATGTCAGAATCCTCCAGTTCCAAGAAGGCTCAGACTTGCCTAGATGAGTGTTTTTCCTCCCATAAGGAAAGAACTTGTTATTTTAGGCTTCCAATCTCATCTTCTTTATCATTCTTTTGACTCTAAACTCCTAGCGGCAATGGCTCTGTAGCGCACGTGATGGGGTTTACCCGGGTTTAAACAGCCCCAGCTTGTCAGGATCTGCCTGCTTCCACCCACACAGCCCCTTCTCCTGCCAGATGTTCTCCGTAACTGCTCACACGTGCCCATCGGCAGGCACACGTGGGCTTCAGCCAGCCGCGGGCCAGTCGCCCTGCGGTACACAGCACCGCTGTGGCCTGCGTGTTGCCCGTCTGGCCAGTGGGGGCGCCTTCCTGGAGTCCCAGGAGAGAGCATGGCTGGGGCTACCCCAAGGGCTCTCAGCCTCCTGGAGAATCTCACTGCCTGAGACAGGTGCCTGCTCCTTTATGGGCTTCCTAGCTGGTCTGAGCTCTTTGCCTTCCATTCTTGTGAAGACCTGTTTGGGGTTTTTTTGTTGTGTGTGTGTGTGTGTGTGTTTTTTTTTTTTTAAAGATTTTCTTTATTTGACAGAGAGGGAGAGAGAGCAAGAGAGCGAGCGCGCATGAGCACAGGGAGCTGCAGAGGGAGAGGGAGAAGCAGGCTCCCTTCCCCCGCCCCAGCAGGGAGCCCGATGCAGGGCTCAATCTCAGGACCCTGGAATCATGACCTGAGCTGAAGTCAGACCCTTTACTGACTGAGCCAGGAGGTGCCCCTGTAGTGTTGTTGTTGTTTTTAATACCATCCCTCTTAGAGCTTTTCTGCTTGTCTGTTTCTGACCTGTTGCTTGCTTGGACTTGACTCTTGTGTGCTTCTGAGCCCCCACCCCCTGCTGATGTACGACGGGCATGCCGGCAGCCACCACTTACTGTTTGAGGCTCCTGCACATCAAGACTGGTCACGGAGCTACAGCTCACATCGCTTTTCCGCAAGGCCGCAGTGGAGAATGGTGACGATGATGTCATTCTACAAAGCTTTGGGCAACTGGCCCTCGTGCCATGGGAGACGGACATGAAAGGCAATCTCTTCTCTCCTCTCATATTTCAGACTTTAAAACTAAGTGTGTGCAGGCAGGATGCATCACGTTCAACCCTGGTTTCTTTCCTGCATTCTGACTATCACCTCCTGTCTGGTTCCCTGCCTCGGATCTCCTTGTCTTCCAGACTGTCCTCTATGGTCAGAGTTTGCTTTCTAAAATTCTGATCTAAACGTTTTTCCTTCCTCTAAAGTCTTTCCCGGAATCCTCTGGCCTGTAGGATAAAATCAACCCCCTTAGCATATACAGCAGGCCTGTGGCTTCCTCACCTGTCTGCCTCTCTCACGGCGGCTCCCATGATAAGTCCTGCCTCCAGCCGGGCCCGGCCACCTGCAGGATCAGGCTCTCTCTGCTGCCCTGTTTTTGAGCACACACTCACTCACCTCTCTCCGGTCTGCTCCGCCTGATTAATTCATATCAGCCTTCAGGATTCAACTGAGAAGCCCGCTCTTCCTGAAGCCTTTTCAAGCTACCAGGGCTGGTGGTTCATTCCCTGGCCACATGGACGTACGCATGCCATTACTCGCACTTACTACCATCACTCTCCCCTGTCTTAAGTAAGCATCAGGCTGTGGGTCCCCATAGTATCCTGCATTAGCAAGATGTGGGAATTGTCTGTGCTGGACAGGGGGTGTGCTGGGGTAAGGGACTGTGGCTGTTTTCACTTGTACCAAGGTGGTGCATGGTGTTAGGGATGCTCACTGTGGAGGAGCATGAAAGGATTAATTAATCCATACACACACTGAGTGTTCACACACATCGAGAGGTGGGTCCCTAAGAGAAGCTTAATCCAAATCTCACTGAGAGCATTTGCAAGGCACATAGTAGGTGCTTAGTGAATGTCTGTTGAGTCAAAGAAAGAATGAATGCACATACACGTATTCATTCAATTTACCCCAAAATGTACTGAGAAGAGAGCCACAAAAGAACTTCACTTCCTCTTGACTGCAGTGGAAGGAATGTGGGACTGAACAATCAAAGATTAGAGCTTCTCTTCCTGGCTATGTTACCTGAGTGAATCCTTTTACCCCTTTGGTCCTCTGTTTCCTCCCCTATCAACTGAGGTTTTGGAATGCTTATTTATTTATTTATTTATTTAAAGATTTTATTTATTTATTTGACAGAGAACAACAGCAAGAGAGGGAACACAAGCAGGGGGAGAAGGTGAGGGAAAAGCTGCCTTCCCGCTAAGCAGGAAGCCTGATGCAGGCCTCCATCCCAGGACCCTGGGACCACGACCTGAACTGAAGGCAAATGCTTAATGACTGCACCACCCAGACACCCCTAGAACGAATATTTAATGCCTATGAACATTCTAGATCCAGTCTTTTTTAGAAGGCCTAAAGTCAAATGACCAGCTGCTCTCTATGAAGTAGAGAGTCTAATTTGGGACTCATTTTTTGGTCTCATTGTGGAGAATGCTCATGACAAGCCCTTAGCAGCGGGCAGAGGGGCAGAGCCAAGACCCTCTTGGACCAGAATTTCCCTAAATTAGGTAGGAGGAGGCCAAGACCTAGTTGGAAAGCAACCATAGCTAGGGAGTCATGGCCAGGACGAGATGCTCTAAGCAAGGCAGGGGCAGCAGTCATATCCCATGGTAGTCGGAGGTCAAAGCTGGCCAGAGATCACCAGGAATGAAGCCTTGAAGGGGCTTGAGCATATGCTTACAGGGGTGTATTGAAAATGCATTCCCCTCTTAGGCAAGCCTGTGGGAAGAGCTCGGGCAGGTCATTAAGACCAGCTGTCTCCAGTTGTCTGAGGATGGGTCCGTGAAAAAGTCTTTAGATTTAGCCTGTGTCCCTGCAGAGCATAAGATGGAAGCTAGGAGGAGGTTAATTTGGGGTTAATAGGGGGGAGAAGAGTTTAATATTGTCCAAATGATAACGAGATGAACTCACTTAGAAAGTGATGTGGTCTCCGTTACTGAAAGAGGTCAGGCGGCAGCTGGGTAATTCCTCTGCAGAGATGTTGTGTTAGAGATTCTTTACTTGTGAAGGTTGGACCAGACGACATTCAGAGTATTTTTTCATTCTGAGAGAGCCTTTGCTTCTTATGTCCTTCCCGAATCTTGTTTGGGGACACACTTTCAGATTTCATAGCCCATCCTGCTGTGACATGGTCTCAGCACACCCCACTGTCCTGGTGACCAGCCTCTGGGAACTCTGCAATCTTTGAATGTCCCCCTCAAAGGGGAGCACTCTGGATTGGTCGTGATGGGCCAGGATGTGGCCTGACCAGCGCCTCTGAGGCATTCCACAGTTTTTGAGGGTAGTGGGCGTATGAGTTGCTCATCTCTCTCCTCACTCGGAGCTGAGCTGTGGAAGCAAACTGCAGTGAGCCTCGGCTTCTGGTAGGTCTCGTGCTACTGCAGGTGGTAGACAGACCTCACTTCCTTCTGCCCACTCCTCTCTGCTGGAGTGGACTTCACATGTCTCTGTGATGGATCTTCTCATCCGGACACAGACTCTCAGGCTTGCGGGTTACTTTCTGTACTGGGAATTCCTGTGGCCTTCCATCCGGGCCTTAAGTGCCTCCCATCTCACCCCAGATGTCTTCTTGCTCTGTTTTTGTTCCTGGTCCCCCTTCCTGTTCCTTTCCCATCTCTCCCCTCTCCGCTCTCCATGCCCTCGGAATACTACAACATTTCAACTTGCGCAGTGTTTTTCTTTTCAGATTCTTTGCCTTCTTGGCATCCTGGTGAAAAGGAATGTGGATGGCTTGTCAGTTCCATTGTGCATATGAAGACAAATGCCCAGCGAGGTTAAGTGATGTGCTTAATTTCCTGGCAGGGCCAGAGGGGCAGGAACATGGTCCACCCCCACCCCCACCCCCCTCGTCCTGGAGCTCCTGCTGCATTTGCTCATGGCATTAGAGTCCCAAAGAGCATCATGCTATGCTCTGTGTGTGGTCATTGTACCAAAGGAGTTTACCCGGGGTACAATCCCAGGACTCTAGAGAGTCATAATTGGAGACCACACCGAAGTCAACAAACAAGAGTAAAAAGAATAAAAGAATTTACAGAGTGCTTCATAGTTTTCAGAGACACTTCTGAGTCCTTCCCCTTATGTGATGCTCGCCAAAGCCCTTTGAGGTGGAAGAGCTCGGGCGAGCCTCCTTGTGCAGGGGAGGGTCTTGGGTGGAGTCCAGGCCTGAGGTAGGGGGAGGAGGCCCTGGGCAGACACTGGCTCCTGGTGCACAACTTTTCCCTGTTGTCTTGCTCCACGAAAACCAGGAAAAGGGGATGAGTTGTTTCCCTCTGGTGTCAAAGGCAGTGGAGACCTAGGCTGCAGGGCTAGGGTTCTGGGCTTGGCGGCTGGCCCAAGAAGCAGCCTCAGGCCATGACTGGAGGTGGGAGCTAGGCCGTGTGGCTGAGGTAGGAGCAGTGGGGCAGACTCTGACCCTGGCAATCAGGCTGACTCTGGAAATCCCGCAGACTGGAATATAAGGCCGGGTGGGAAGGGAGAGTGCAGGCGGAGGGTTGTTTGGTAAGAAAGGGGTGAGGCGGGCTGCGGAGAGAGGCGGCCTTCTCAGATCTGGTAGATACATCAGTGGGGATTCTGCCATGCGGACAGGCACTGCTCTCACCAAATGTGAGTCTTGTTATAATCTTGGGGATATTTGGCCATTTCTTCAGCCCGTACCAGCAAGCACCTACTGAACGTGAGAAAATTCCTAACATATTTATAGTTTAGTTCTTACGAGGACTTCCTTTGTATAAGTGTTTATTTATATATCTGCGTATCGATAGTTCTATCATCACACATAAGTTATTGTGAAGCACATAACCAAACCATGGGAGTACCAAGTATTTCCCTTCATTTATCATTATGAAACTGAGACCCGAAGAGGTTAATTAGTTTGCTTAAAGCCCCACAATTACTTAGAAGCTGAGCCAAGTTTAAAATCCATGTTTCTTGAACTCTTTTATGGGTGCTTATAACTGCTTTCCCCATGGTAAGCAGTTTCTGACCTTCAAGGTATAAGCTTTGAAGAGACATAGAGAACAACACCTTTGTAATTAATGCTCGGGGTTTTGCTTTATCTTTAAAGGCTGGTAAACCTAAATGCAGAGTCGAACCATAATGTGAGCCCATTTGGTTTCAATCCCGGGGGGCATGGGTATGGTTGTTATTCACTCTTTAAGTCAACCAGAAACAAGTCATCTTCCTAGATTTGGAATTAACTTCCGTGCTCTGGTGCATCCTGACCTGTGGCCCAGTGGAGCAGTCCAGCAGGAAGGGAGCATTGGGCTTCCTTGGCAGAGCGTCTGTGGATGAGAAGGAAAGGGTCCTGGTCAAGCCAGCCTGGCTGCTCCTGTAGTGAAGGAAGGTTGCTATCCTAAAGCTTCCAGGGCTCCCATCTGTGACTCAGCTCCTTTCCCAGTCCCCCGCAGCCTGTTAGGGTATAGATCTGAGTTCCTCCAACCCATTCTGCTCCTACCATGGGCACAGGAGGCTCTACTGCCCTGGGCCCTGGGAACCGAGCTTGAGGAGCTGAGCAGGGCGGATCCCTGAGATACCTCATCCTATTGGCTTAGCCTGATACCCAACACGCCCTTCCCAAAGGCCCGGCCTCCCTCAGGTGGAAGTCCAGGGCTGCCTGGGTCAGGGTGGGGCTCCGTCGGAGATCCTGTACTTCCTGGGAAGCCGGGCCCTGGCTGTGGAGTTTTCCCTGTCAGATCATCCTGCTGCTGCTACCTCCCCCTTCCCGTTCCAGCCAGAAGCAGCCTTTCTGCATTTTGTCTGGCCCAGTTCTTGGCCTGCAGAGAGCCCATCAGAAACTCTGATAAGGCCCAGAACCTGGCTTCAGTGTCAGGAACATTTTTCACTTATCCACCAAATGTTTATTGGCCTATCAGCCTGTGCCGGGGCATGGGGGGGCAGGGGGTGTGCATGCCTAGCCTAGAATGGAGACCCCAGGAGACACCCAGCCTGCTGTGGTGAGTGCTACTGGGAATTGCAGCCTGGATTCCTGGCTGGTCACCTACTCTGGAGGTTAGTGCCCTGTGCCGTGTGTTTGTTTCCAACTTTCCAGCTCCTGACGTCTGCCTTCGGAGGCTTGCTCTGCTGGGCCATGGCTGCTTGCCCACTGCCCCATGTATGTATTGCTGTAGAAGCACCACTTCAGATCCATGCATTGATGGATGCATGGATACACAGCCTGGGGTATACAGTTTTGGAGGAAGGAAATTCTGGCATATATTTCAACATGGATGAACCTTGAAGACATTGTATAAAGTAAAATAAACCAGTCACAAACAGGACAAATAGTGTACAATTCCCCTTCCATGAGGTCCTTAGAGTAGTCAGATTCACAGAGACAGAAGGTTGAAAGGTGACTGCCAGGGCCTGGGGTGGGGCATGCACAGGTCATGTTTAATGGGGACAGACTCTCAATCTGGGAAGATGGAATGTTCTGGAGATGGATGGTCATGATGGTTGCACAATCATGAGGTTGACTGTACTTGATACCACAGAACTGTGCTCTTTAAAGTGGTTAGAAGGGTAGCTTTTATGTGAATGTACATTTTACCACACAAAAAAGTGTAGAGGCTTAGAATTGCAATTTCATGTTCTCTCTCCTGGTTCTGTGGGCTGACTGGGCTCAGCTGGGTGGTTCTTGCTTAGAGCTTCTCATGTAGTTGTAGTCAGATGGCAACCGAGGCTGGAGTCACTGAAAACTAAGCGGCTGGTTGTCCAAATGGCATCTCAGTGTGGCTCCCCTACCTAGTCTGGGCTTCATTTGTGGGGGCTCAGGGCTCCCACAAAGGAGGAAGGGCAGTTTCTAGGTCATTTCAGGCCATGGCCAGAATTGTCACAGCGTCACTTTTACCACACTGTATTGGTCTGAGCAGTGACAGGCCCACTCAGATCCAAGGGAAGGGGAAATAGAGCTTCCCTGGCTCCATGGCATTCCAGAAAAGCATTAGATGGGGGATATTGTTGTGGCCATCTTTGGAAAGCTTCTATCCTGAAGCATGGTTGCAGGAGTCCTAAAGAGTTTGGATAGGAAGGGATCTTCAGGGAGGCCCATACTTCTCTAACGATCTCTTTTGTTGGAGAATTCATCTGGTTAGATTGTTAGAGTTTGAATCTTCATAAATGGTTAGGACTTTTAGAAACTTTTAGAAACTTGCCAGCAATGACTTGTTTTAACTTACCGAGATGGAATGAAGTGGAAGGTGCACAAAACCTCCCAAGCACCAGCCTCCTGGCTTCCAGGCTGGGCAAATGGCTGTAGGGACCTCAGCCAGAGGGACGTCTCTTGCTGTGAGCAGTAGTAGGAGGGGCTGGTGGAGAGATGGTATTGCGAGAGAGGCCCTGGGGGTATCCAGTGGAGGCCTGCCTGCATCTTGGAACTGGGTGAGCCCCCTGTGCTGGGCTGGACCTGTCAGGAGCTTGTGGACCTTGCTGGGCAGCAATACACAGAGGTACCTGGGGGGCTCTGTGAGGACACCGGGTGGGTCATTTGAGTGGAGACCCAGAGTTGAGATGAAGGAGGCCATTCTGCTACCTGCTCAAGCACCCAGGCTGATAGGTAGACGTAGTTAAGTTTTTTTTTTTTTTTTTTTAAGTTTATTTATTAAGTAATCTCTATACCCAACATAGGGCTTGAACTCAGGACCCTGAGATCAAGAGTCTCATGCTCTTCCCACTGAGCCAGCCAGGTGCCCCATGATCTGTAAGTTTGAATATAATCTACCGCCCCTCGTTGAGAATGTCAGTGGACAGATCTGTTCATTCCCATCTACTTACTTGTTTCTAATTAGACTTTGCTGTAAGTGCAGAATTCTTTGTGAAAGCATCTAGTGACCTCTGAAATGCGATAAAGTTCACAAATATTTTGCATGCACTCCCCGCAGACCAAGAGACACAAATATTATTTTTGAGAGAGATGTCTGCATTTGAGACTAAGAGTCCAAGTAAATGTTGACCTTCTGTACTTGTTACATAAGTAAGACTCTCATAAGTGATTTTTAAAATCTTAGAATTGCTCCAGGGCGCCTGTGGCTCTGTCAGTTAAGTCTCTGCCTTTGGCTCAAGTCATGATCCCAGGGACCTAGGATGAGTCTGGTATCCAGCTTTCTGCTCAGCAGGGAGCCTACGTCTCCCTCTGCCCCTTCCCCTTGGTCGTGTTCTCTCTTTCTCAAATAAATAAAAACTTGAAGGAAAAAAAAAGAATTGCTTGGACTTTTACATATGTATACACATGTACATTTGTGGAATTCCTGGGAGTATGAGGGTTGAGCAGACGTGCTTTGGTTCCGTGTAAGTCAGTGGTTCCTGCCTGTGTATTTGCAGTGATGTGGATGTTTCCAGGTGAGCTTGCTGGTCAGCAACAGTCCAGGGCAGACCATCGATAAACCAAAATGTGTTTGATCTGAGACTTGCACACAGCCCGGATCACCACTGATGTCACCTCTGGCTTATGACGTCTCTGCTGACATCACCCCAGGCTTATGATCCAGTTTGGGGATACCTGTGCCTAACACACCCCTGGCTTATGGTCCAGTTTAGGGAGACCTGTGCCTAACTGGGTTTCTGTCTGCTCAGTGGGGTGGATGAGGCCGGGCGGGAGGCTGTCCCTTAGCTGGTGTTAACTGGCACATGACCAGAATGCATGGAAACATGGGCAGCGGGTTTGGTCCCCTGTGCCTCATCTGTTGCCTGGTGGCTCTGTCCTAGCAGATGTCCCCTCCCCAGGGAGTCTCCCTGCCCCTGAGCCAGGGCTATCCTCTCCCAAAGCCCCAAGGCTCTTTAGCTTAGGAGGGTGAGCACTTTTGTCTTTCATTTGTTGTTTCCTCTGGTCTTTACCACCCCATTACAAGCACCTTAGGAGCAGGAATCTAGTGATAACGGCCTCTGTTTAGGCACCTGCCATCCTACAGACGTGACTTTATTTAGTGTCACTAGAGGCCTGGCTCAGTTTGCTCCAGCTGCCATGACAGGAAACCCCAGCCTCTCGGGCTTAAGCTGCAGAAATGTATTTGTCGCAGGTCTGGAGGCTGGAAATCCAAGAGCAAGGTGTCGGCAGGTTTGCTTGCTTCCGAGTCCCCTCCTTTCCTGTGTCCTTACGTGGCCTTTTCTCTGTGTCTGCTTCTCTGGTGTCTGTGTCCTGACTTCTTTCGAGGACAGTGGTCAGGCTGTCTCAGGGCCTCCCCTGGTGGCCTCATTTCCACAGAATCAACTCTTCAGAGGCCCTCCCTCTAACTACCGTCACATTCTGACGTATGGGGGATTAGGGCTGAATTGGGGGGAGGGCACGTGTCAGCCCAAAGCCAACCCTAGAAGTTAACTCCTATTATTTCTTTATTCACACCTGAAGAAACAGAAGCTCAGGGAATTCACACCACCTGCTCCCTGTCGCACACTGGACAGTGGTGGGGCTAGGAGTCACACACCATCTCTCTAACTTCCAGAGCCTTCTTTCCCCACCACACAAGTCAGGTCTTCCTGGTTTCTGCTGTCTGCCTGGTGTTTCACCCAGGACCCAGGCCTTAGAAGACAAGGTAACTATTTGCTGAGTGAATGTGCAGGGGGCTGGGGCCCACACATTTGGCAGAAGGGCCCCAGAGCCCAGCAGCCAAGGATCAAGGTCCTGGGTCTCTCCCAGCAGGTGATGGTCCTTAACTTGTCAGACCATTCCAGTCCGGGGGGCATGATGGGCAGGTGGGAGGGACTCACGTTCTAAATCATTAAATATCCTTTCTGGGCCATTTAGCTACAGCTTCTTCTGAAAACCCTCAAAGTAATTACATGGTAATTAAGAGAAATTACTTGACCAATTTTCATAGCAGAGTGGTTGGTTGCTGTTGGTCCCTCCTCCCCCTTTAAATATTTAAGTCCGAGAGAGATTCTCTTTAGAGTCCTTTAAACTTCCAGGGCTTTCTGCTTATCTTCAGGAGGGCCCCTGGGCCTGCAGAGAAAGGGGAAGGAGGAGATTTGCATGTTTAAGATGTGTGATCTGAGCCAGGGCCCCCTCTGCTGACTTTATCCCACATCTTTTTCATGGGTCCCTTTGAGAATGCAGAATCAAAATCTGGGAGCCACCCCCTGCAGTCACCACAGGGCCCCTGCACCCCCCCGC